>NC_079171.1:48265189-48570189 GCF_947568905.1 Ostrea edulis
TTCAACATTGGTGAGTGTTTGCGTCGGAACATATATAATAAAGAGTCGTATAAGAAATGTATTTGTACAGGTTTCATACTTCCTTTTTTATAAAATCAGGACAATTACACGCAGAGGCTTTTGAATTGAAGTTCCGGTCGGAACGCTAAATACCTATCATATTCAATGCAGACTTTACGTTCCTCCGAATATATAATAAAATATAATGGATCTGACAATTTATGGTTTTGGAAAACACAGAAATAAACACCTATGATATTCGACTCTAATGGTATTAATTCTAGAAGTATTTTACTGATAAAAAAACCAAACACATATAAAATGTGCGTAAACATATGCATTTCACATTTCTAACGTTTTAAAGGATAAGTAAGTGCCTGTAACCCAAATGATGACCTTAACTATACTTAAAGGACCGGAACGTAAATTGTACTTCGAAATGAAATCTCTAGGGGTTTAGTGTTCATTAAACACGAAAAAATCGACGTAAATACGTCAAAAGTTTGAATAATGAAAGCATATCAAATATGACTTAGATAGGTTGATCGTGATTTAAACCTTTTCCATGTAGTTTTAAAAATCATAGATTGATGTCAGCATTGACAATTTTCCTCTACTTTGTTTTATCTGAAATTCGCAATCGTTTAGCATTCTCGAAAAAGATTAATACCATCTTCAATGGCTTATTTCGAGGAAATATAAATCACCGATTGGGATGACCCTGGCTGGTATCCTGTTGATAAGTTTATGTAGTCAAACATATATATTATACACACCAAAATAGTCTCAATACACTACTCTATTTCCTTGTTTAAAGTGACGTTTTCCCTGTGCATTTAAAGTTATGTAAGAGACTTTCAACCTAACACGAATATTTTTATAATTAGCTTTTATGCCGGATGTCTATAACTTTGGCAATATGTATCTACTTCATGGACCAGGAAGCTCAACTTTAAGTCTTCAAGTCGAAATACCGTTTATCAGGGTTTTTCCACGTTATGTTTTTTTCCCCGAGAATCAGAATCTAAAATAGTGTATTAAATTTGCGCGAATCATATTTTCATTATTTCATAGTGATCATGAAAATATAATTCAAGATTATTTAAACTTCTAAAAGAAACTAGCTTGTGAAATTCTAACTTTTAATTTTTAATGGAAAAAATTCAGTCAGTGAAACAATTCACACAATTTCTGAGTTCCTGATCACACAACGATTTTGCACTTTTCTTTACCTTCAAGTAAATAAGCAACTCATTCAGTATGTGACCGTAATAATTCGCCCCAAGGCGTTACCCTATCTATTGTACCTGTATTAAACGACCACCTGTCTAACGCGACCAATGACCGTGATTTTTACATTTTCGTGTGATTTCACGAAATTTTACCTTTATTCAACGACTGTATATTTTTCAATTAAAACGCGCTTTCTACTTTCGATTTCAGTCGAGCATGACTATTCTGGGAATTATCGTCCCTAACACTTTCGTTTTAAAATACAGGGGTAATAGTTCGGCTGTGATCATCTTAAGTCGACACGCTGACTCAATTATTATACCCAAGCTATCATCTGGTTAACGTATAATCAACATAGGGTCGAATGAGGTTAATTAAGAAAACCGGAGTTGTTGTTTATTTAATAAAATCAAGAATCGGGGAATCAAGGCCGTTGTTTTCATAGTTGTGAATTTCGAAAGACTTGGAGATGTGCGGGGTAGATCTACCGTATAACTTTATCATAAAAGCAAACTTTGTATCAAATTTACGTGGATTTATTTTCCGCGATTCGGAAATCGTTGCGAACAAAGCGGAAATTGGATACACGCGAAAAAATCTGATATACGGTATTTCACGTATAATTGTCCTGCTTTTATACAACAGTGTAACCTATAGTTGTTATATGACTTCTTTTACAATGAAAGACGAAGATAACGAACAGTGATAAATCTTATGACTCCTATAAGCAACACAAAATATATAGTTGGACAAACACGGACCCCTGGACACACCAGATATTGGATCAGGTGCCTAGGAGGAGAAAACACCCCCTGTCGACCGGTCACACCCGCCCTGAGCCCTACATCCTGATCAGGGAACCGGACTTATCCGTAGTCAAAATCAGTGTATCAAGAACGGCCTAACAATTGGTATGAAACATGTCAGACAGCATTTGACCCAATGATAGGTTGTATTGAAGAACTAGATCGTTATAACGACCATAGAATTTGCGAAATGCTGACTTCAATCGAGACTGTTGAAACCCCTGTACCATCAACTTGTTTGTCAGTAGCTTCCCTCGATTTAAAAAGTGACTACGCAGAACAAGCTCTGGCGTTTCGAATCACTTGAGAGATATAAACACCATATGTAGGTGATAATGGAATATTGCTACATGAATATGGGAAGTTGACCGCGGGTAAGCTTATATCATCCAGTTTGTCGTACAGTTGAGTTTGCCATCAACATCTACTAGCAATAAAATATGTAAGTAAGAAGCAGAAGTCTTCACCTTTTATATTGAGTATGAGAGAGAGAGAGAGAGAGAGAGAGAGAGAGAGAGAGAGAGAGAGAGAGAGAGATTTATGGTACATAAGTATCATATAAAAGTGTTCTCAACGAGATGAGGTTAGCTTGTATAAGGAAAGGAGAAGAATTCTTAACAAGAACCATTGTTCTACAAATAACAAAACCAAATTGTTATTCTTGTAGCATTTGTTTTATTTATGATTACATTGAATGCTTAAAGGATGATCAACGTCGGAAAAATTTCAACACTTAAGTAAAAAAAAATAGAAAGGCGTATAGAGCGGAAAACAAAGAAAACGACAACGATGAGGTGGATAAAGATATAGACATTACCAAAGTTAAAACATCCGATACAATTATTGCCCTAAAAGCATTGTAATGAGAATATCCGCACGATACTGAAAACCTCTCAAAAACGTGAAATGTGGAAACTTGGAATCGATAATATAGGAAGATTTGTTTGCACAAGGAGAAAGGTGGTATATTGAAGCTATTTTGGTGTATATAATAAATATATTTGAGTACTTAAACTTATCAACAGGATACCAGCTAGGGCCATCCCAATCGGTGATTTATATTTGCTCGAAATAAGTAATTGAAGATGATGTTAACCTTTTTTTTTTTGGGAGAATTGCTAAACGATTGCGAATTTCAGATACAACAAACCAGAGGACATTTTCCAACGCTCGCATACATTTATGATTTTAAAACTACACATGTTAAATTAAAATCAACCTATTTAAGTTATATTCATGTGCATTCATATTCTGCAAAATTTTAACGTAGTTTGCTTTGATTTTTCGTCTTTAAAGACCGCGAAATGCCTACGGATCTCGTTCCGAGCTACAATTTACGTTCCGGCCCTTGGCATTTAGTTGCACCATAATTTGTGTTAGGGATACACACTTATGTCATATGACTCCTTATATTTAGTGAGACATAACCCGCCATTATCACATGCACCTGTAGTAGCATGTACATTGCCACAATGGAACTAAATTATGGTTGACTAGTCCTGGTATTTGAAATTAACAGACTTGTTTGACTTCTTGCAAAATTTGTAAAATATATTATTTCTTTGCGATATAAGATCTAGATTAAGACCATGGGTAATTGCGCTGACCCAATATATTTCACACTTTTCACAAGAAGTCAAACACTTATGTTAATTTGAAATACCATGATTAGATGACCCCAATAGTTCTATTGTGGTGAAAAAATTCAAATTTGCCTGGAATATACAAGTTATGCACAAAGCATTTCTATAGACATATATCATGGTCCCGATCATATGATAAGCATACATTCTTTTCTATTTTTTAATCAAGAAAGGTATTGAATGACGAAACATGAGAAAATCTGAATTTATTTATATTATAACACATACTTATAATTTTCAATGTACCAAAAGGGACACATTCTTTAAAAGTGTTACATGCAAACAGAAAACAATAACTACAAAAATGATACTTTATTAAATTAACCCATCTTCAAAACTTTAATCCGTGCACATGTGTGTGAGAAGGGGGGTTGGTTTAGTTTTTATCCACTCAAGTAGTGGGTTCAATCATCCCTACTGCCTTGAATTTTTTTAAATCGTGCAGTGGATAGGTCGCTACAATAACGATTTCTTGGCTTTGAAGCTTACATGTACAATATTCTCACACTCATTCACTGCTACTATCAGAATGACTTCTAAATAATTTTAGAAGTTTTCAAAGTCAAACAATAATGGCAATTTTGGAAATGCTCGTTATGGCTAAAATACGGAATTCAAGGTCAGAGCCTTGCAACGAGAGAAACTTAACATATTTCTATCAATCACACAACAGAGAATATCTCGTCAGGTGAGTCTTGGCAATTATGCTTTAAAAACTGAGTAAACTAAGAATTTATCTTATATTCATAGGGCTCAAGGCGGGTGTGACCAGTTGGTAGGGGATGCTTACTCCTATTAAGCACCTGCTCTCACATCTGGTATGTGCAGGTATTCGTGCTTGCCCAACTATCTATTTTGTATTGCTTATAGGAGTTATGAGATTGATCACTGTTCGTTATCTTTATTGAAGTTGTCCATTCCGCCAATACGAAATGATTTCAAACGATGCATCCAGGATTTATCTGTGTTATTCCCTTCTGCATTGCTCCATTTTGGGTTACAATCAATAACTATCACTTGCATATCTTTCCAAACGTGACCGTCTTTGTTGAAGTGTTCTCCTACCAATTCGGCCACTGATTTTGGTTTTTTAATCGATGGTTGTTGGTTCTAATTTTAATATTTGTAGTTTTCCCAGCATATGACTGACCACAATGTTGACAGTTGATGGGGATATATGCAATTGCTGGTTTTACAGGAAAGCTGACCCAATATCTGTTTTTTTAAGTTTGCATGTAGTGTAGTTTTGAACGTTTCTGAATCATGGCCAGTGGAGTATACCCATGAACATTTGATAAGTTTTCACTGCTCCTGACCTGTACTAAGATCTGAAAACAAACATTACGGGATATCGGAATCGTAAAATTTTAGAAGTCTTCAAAAAAAAAAGAAAGAAGTTACGAAAATTATATGTCACTTTAGCAGCACTGGTTTACAAATTAATGATGCTAAAGACGACTCACTTTTGATGAAAATATATATTGCTGATTTGAGGATTGTTTTTCAGACTGTTGCAAGTGAATACCCTGGTACACAGAACACGAGTTATTAGATTTAGTTTCCGTTGTTTGGTAGCGGAGACAATGCAACACAGAATAATCACAGCTAGTACCGTTTATTGCAACTAAGGCAGCGGCCTATGAGGATATATTTACTAAGTGGGATACGCTCGAGTCATCATAACAACCGATCGCTATGAAATGATCAATGTATAAAAAGAAAAACAGGATAGAAAATAACCAGTGTTTAATTAATCTCCAAACACGTAAATGTTGCTTCCCCGATCATTCCCCCCTCCCTCCCTGACTGTTTTCTTAACATGTAGCGCATTCATCGAGTTATTATTACCTACAAAGTCTGTAATATCTTTACATGCAAGGATCAATTTATTAGCTGGTAATTTTTTTTAGTGACGCCCCTCCCCTTTTTACGATGCTAGGGTTTGGACAGAACTACACATCTTGCTAATAATGAATTTTCATAGAGATATGACGGCAACTATCCTCCATTTGCTCAGCACCCCTCAGTTATGAAAAACGACGTTAAGTGCCTAGACACACTATATTGTATATCTAATAGTAAAGTTGTTAAATAAAAAGTTGCCCTAGTTAATGTAGAAAACGTGATCTCGTTTATATTATATTGAATAATTGTTTTTGTTAACGTCACTCTCGAAATTTTTCACCGATATGGAGACGTCATCAAGACCCGTGAAAGGCTTCAAATTTAGGCTTATGTTTGGCGCTGACGGCCATTGATTAATGAGAGTTATTTAGCATACCACGCTACTGTGATACGGGTCATCCGTTTTGTAAGCCACCTGATGCGGAGCGTTTGGCGATGGAACTGTCACTACCTGTTTTAACGACTTAAGTCGCGGCTGGGATTCGAACTTCGATCTTCCCCATGCAGGGTGATCCCTCTAATTCTAGACCACCGCAGGTGTTAATTTATATTAGATCATTCCTTTTTATAACAGATCTAACATGTTAATTATTAACTTTGATTTTTCAACACATATTCATACTGCACTGTTTAGCCTACATCTGTTCGTTACTGACCAGTAGCTTAGTGCACGAATTTCTCCAACTAATGGAAGGTAAAATCAGAGAATGATAGAAACGTAACTGAAGTTGTTATACTGCATTTTCGTCAAGAAAAAACAAACCACAACAACAAAGCATTAATTTAGCCATTCATATTTAGATATTCAATGCCGCAACACTCAGTTCGAAGATATAATGGGACAATGCGCTCCACCCTTAAGTTATTAAAGTGGTTGAAGACAAGTAAATAAAAAGAAATAGAAACGGTTACCAAATTTAAAAAAAAACAACATTTTTATGAATCATGAACGTTTTTTTTTCAACATTGGTAAGCGTATTCTAATAAAAAATAAATTGAAAGCATTTCCAATAAGAAATGAATAGAGACGAATAGATATAGAAATATATATAAAATGAATTAAAAGCATTTAGTTATGTTGATCAATAACTGTTTCCTGTAGTATGTATATGTGTGTGTGTTTCATCGATTCATCAGAAACTGAACCCGGCCGTGAAACTTGCTAAATCCGCAGCTGTATTGTAAAAGAATAATTGTAATTGTAAGTGTAATTAAAAGATTTATATAGCGCCCTATCAACATTAGTTCTCTAAAGCGCTTTACAAATGTGAAAGAAAAGATAATATAAAATCGATGTGCACATAGGCCTACATGTGAATAAAATATTCATAATGTCATAATTAAAATGCATAAATATTATTATTAATATATAGCGCCTAATGTAATGATGCTTACTCCTCCTAGTCACCTGATCCCACCTCTGGTGTGTCCAGGGGTCCGTGTTTGCCCAACTATCTATTTTGTATTGCTTGTAGGAGTTATGAGATTGATCACTGTTCGTTATATTCACCTTGCATGATTACCCTAATAACATATGAAACAATTTAAAACAACCCTTAGGAATAAAGGAATAATTAAATACATAAAAAGGACATAGGTATAATAACAAACAACAGGGTTTCTTGTTTGTTTTTGTTTTGTTAACAGCACCGTAAGAGCTGTATGTAAAAACACTAAGTAAATAAAAATAATCACAAATTAAAAGCTAATCTAAAAAGATGCATTTTGAGGTCCACTTTAAAATTAGACAATGAAGTACATTGTCTGAGTTTAAAAGACAGAGAATTCCAGAGACTCGATGCAGCCTTGTCCAAACGTTGATCCCCATATGTTTACGTACGTGTCCTAGGTACCTGGAGAAGATGCAGAGATTCGGATCTTAGTGATCGTGTGGGATTGTAAACTGTAAGGATATCCTTTATGTAAACTGGAGATAGGTTGTTGAAGGGTTTGAAAGTATGAAGAAGTATCTTAAATTGAATTCTGTATTCAACTGGGAGTCATTGAAGATCTATTAGAACAGGAGTAATATGTTCGGATTTGTTTGAGCGTGTTATTAATCTTGCAGCTGTATTTTGTGCCCTCTGAAGGTTGCTGGTGTGTTGAGAATGAACACCATAAAGCAATGCATTTCCGTAATCTAATCTGGATGTAACTAGCGAGTTTACTACAATTTTGCATTTTTCATCATTGATAAATGAATGGTTACAGCCAATACAGGCAATAAAAACTATTAACAGATTGAAATATCTCCACACGTCCACGGTGATCTCCTAGTTCTGCCTACTACGTTCTGATTGGATAATATTAAGTGAAAACAACTCACTGAAACGTGAGTCAGTTTCCAATAGTTCTTATTTTGACATATTTTGAAAATATGATATCAAATTGAAGGCGTCAATCCAGTAAGGAAAAGAAATTCGATTTTTTAAGATTTTGTTTGTGGGAAAAAACAAATGGTGCAATATTATATAAAACAAACTATTTTGAAAAGTTTTAGTGCTCATGTTTAAGTCAAAGTAATTCAATTTTTCCCTCTTGATGCCAACAATTTCACTTACGTTTCAATTTTCATCCTTTCTGTTACATTACCTTTATCAAATAAAGCAAGTTGAAATTCTGCCTTGTAATTCTAATTGAAATATCTATGCCTTTGATTGTTTATTTCTTCCTTAGTACACATGTGATAATATAGGTAAGGTAATTGGTGGGTAAATAATAAATGTATGAAAAGTCAGGAATAGCAGGAAATAAATGTACAGTAGATA
Organism: Ostrea edulis; assembly: GCF_947568905.1. Lineage (NCBI taxonomy): Eukaryota > Metazoa > Mollusca > Bivalvia > Ostreida > Ostreidae > Ostrea > Ostrea edulis. The sequence continues at coordinate 48,273,545 of NC_079171.1, forward strand.
GACTGCCAGCAAGGAAGTTCAAGACATAAAATACATACTTTTTTCGGTATCAAATTGTTTACAAATTACAAAATCTTCTATTTTATCCAGCGAATAAATTCCTACAATCTATATATTTACCTGTCTGCTTACCTTGTTTACTCTCTCTCTCTCTCTCTCTCTCTCTCTCTCTCTCTCTCTCTCTCTCTCTCCCTCTCTCTCTCTCTCTCTTGATGTGTGTTAATCGCATTTTGTGTTTCTTAACATTTAATATTGGATATATGTATTTGCTGTTATATATATATATATATATATATATGAAATCATGTTTAGATAGACCAATGGTATATAATTATCTGCATTAGGGAGACCGCAGGATTAGGGGGAAAAAATCTGGTCTCCCTAATATTTTAGCATCGTGCAGGTGCCAACTCACTGTACTTTCAAGGATAAATCTTATGTAGTAGTATCTTTAGATTGTACTTTCATAGAATGCGTTATCAGGAGTAGGCGCTTTCAGGTTTTAAGGACAGAAAATAAATTTTAATTATAGACTTTGTATATTGAAAAATAAAGTAAACCTGCTTTAGGGAGACCATCAAAAATCGTTGTGAAAAATCAAAAATCGACTATATATTTTATTTTCGGTTTTTGAACATTGTTTCTATGACTAATAGGCACATATCTGGACACTTGCTTTATTTAAAATTTTATTATTTAAAAACTTTAAATTTTGTTGTTCGATGAGATTTTCATTTTCACGATTCCGAAATTAACGCTCGGGCTCGGAGTTTTGTGTTCCGTATCCAGTCACATTGAGCGGAAAATGGCGAATTTATCTTACGGGAAGCGCATGGTAAGTTTACAAGGATAAACAAATCAACTATTATTTTTTTTATAGTGCAGATTAAAACACAGCTATATTTCTGTCGGCTTTAATAAGTATCAATGCGTTCAATGATTAGCTTTTCAAAAAAGCTTGCTGTCTTATAGCCAAATTTTAAATATGCAATCCAAAGCAACTCTTCAAGAGCAGTAATAATTATAGAATGTTTTCATTATGCATAACTCCACGGTTTTTTTTTTTTTGTTTTTTTGTTTTTTTTTGTACGTTTCACCAAATCCAGAAATCTCAAGTTTATAGCTAGCACAGCAAGCGTTTATGGTAACGCGAGAAAATTCGGGATGAGGTCAGTACTATGACACAAAAGTTGAACATAGTCTTATATAGGAAAAGATCTCAGATGTATCTGACTGTAGATAAACACTATTGTTTACTTTTTTATTATAATATTTTCCAAATCATTAGTTGATTAAATGAAAATTGATATTGATTAAATTCGTTATTCATTATTAAGGTTCTAAGTTCTAACTCTGCACCCAAAATAATCATACATATGTATAATACTTGAGTTACATGTATACTTAGTTATACTTATTGCATATTTGTGTATTATTTTACATACATACATGTTAATCCTACACAATATGTATAGGAATGTTCGCCGAAGTGTACTGCGACGTCATGATTCAGGCATGTGTGTAAACTGGTTGGCAAAACCAAAAATTGATAATGGCACTTAGTATGAAGAAGTCTACCGATAACGATATTTTATCAACATATGCGAACTCTTTGTCAGAAGAAGCGAAAAGGAGATATACGGTAAAGTTGCTGTACAACCGTGGTACCTGTTCTCTGCATGATCCTTACCATTTAACGTGAATTGGAGCCAAAGCCCAGGTACCTGGCCTGATCTGACGTTCGGTGATATTTACCTGTACCTGATCGACACACCATCTTTGTTTACAAAGGAGTCTATGAAGGCTTACAAATCATTAGATGCTTACAAGTATGGGACAATATAAATGCATAATTACGATAGTTGTTCTTGTAAATAATTCCTAATGGAATTCATGACTAACGTACTAGTACAGAAGATGTCCGCTGGTTCCCATGATTTACCACTGATGTGTTGACGCTTAATTGCAGATATCCAGAGCTCTCTTCTTGATTCTTGCTTCTTGGGTATGCGGTAAAAGCTTTTCGGACTACTCTTATCAAATTTATTAGCACAGCCTATTACACAACATGACACAACCATCATTTTGCTCTTGTTTACTCAGCATTCGGCCATTAAACTTTCAAATGTTTTGCCAACCAGTAAGTCACGTGACTGATTTCTGACGTCACGGCGAAAATCCCTATTTATAGAATATTATAATTATGTATGTCAGTTGTATATCGTATGTAGTTATGGTTATAACCTTAAGCAACTGATATCAGATTAAGGGCATACACAACAGTTTTTTCCTACAATGAGATTTTCTTTAAAATTACACCACGTATCATTGAAAATATGAACATTAGATATATGCAAAGAAAATTACCTCATAATGCGCGATTTACAGAGCTATGGGGCCGCCATAAGGGGGTGTTTTTGAAAATACATGAAAAACAGTTTAATCATGTTAATGTTAAATAAAAACTTAAATTTCTTGCAAAGTAAAAGTCAGAACTGCCTTGTTTGAGGTTCATTGTTGAGAGCATTCATTAAATTTATTTTCTTGTAAAAAAATCATTGTGAACTGAATTTCCAATTTTTATGGGGTAAAATTGCAGTTTTTATCATTATTTTATACCCTTTTATACAATACATAATCATGATAATGGCAAATTAAAATTTTTCCTCATGATGACAATTTGTTCATAATTTCATATGCTGTAAATGATAATACACGTATATTTATGCTCTTTTCAAAACATGGGGTCAATGCGCTTGTTTTTTTTTTTTTTTAGATATTTGGCATTATTTAACACTTTTTTCATCTTATTTTTGCCCATGCCAATGAATGGCGCGTTATTTGGCGGACGGCAGCATTGCCATTTACATGCAATTATGATGTACGTTTCCTGCTTTTATTAAATCACTGTGACATTAAAAATGAACTATGATGTTTACCTAGATTGTTACGCGCTGGCGTTTGTTTACATGCCTGTTATGGCTTTGATTGTCCATATATTGTGACGCCATGGCCTTAGTGATAGCAAAACAGAGTTATTTCCCCCTGTAACTATTGTGTATGCCTTTAAGTGGACTCATCTGTACTTTTTCAGTTAAAAGCTGGACTTGAAAGTCAAGGCATTTTGCAAAAGGTGGGTACAATCTTGCATTAAAAGATGATTCCAATTGTTCAATCACTTTCATTCTTTGACACCAGAGATATTGTAACTTTTTCTGTCAACTCGTCATTATGTGGGGGTGGGGATATGGTACATGTAATGTAAACAAAGAAAGGAGGCTAACACAAATGCAGAGCCCCCCCCCCCCCCCCCCCCCCCACACACACACACACACAATTCGCAACATGTTTTTCACAGTATGGATAATTAAATATGTATTACTATATATATAGATCTCTTTAGCAAGGCCCTTCTTTGAAACTGTATACATGTACATCTCATTTCAATATTCAACATTTATCTCGGGGGGGGGGGGGGGGGGGGGGGGTATTGTGATTGGTCAGCAGGTTGGGCAAGTGATTTTTGACATAGCTACTTGCATTAAAATTGTATTTGTCAGTCCTTGTGACACTTTTTTGTCAACTTTCCTATGCACTCTGACTCTGCACCCATATGAATGAAATGATACAATTCATGTCATGACCTACCCTCTAGGTCATATCTTTAAGGTCACTAGATCATTTTTTGTTAATTTCTTGTGTGTTCTATATCTCCAACTTATTTAGGATATTTAAAACTTATGTCAACACGATGTGTCATGACTTGCACTATAATCTACAGACCCTGAAACATGCTACTACACCAGTTGCACGGTACGGTTCGGTACGCTTTATGAACGGTACGGTTCGTTTTCTGAACGGTACGGTTCGTTTCTTGAACGGTACGGTTCGTTTCTTGCACGGTACGGTACGCTTCTTGAACGGTACGGTTCGCTTCTTGCACGGTACAGTTTGCTAAAAATAGCTGCACGCTTTGTGAACGGTTTGCACGTTTTATTAATGAAGTGGGCGTGGCCTGAACGCTTTGACTTCGTATAAATTGTACGTTTCGATAGTTTGTTTTCACTCGATCGGTCTTATTCGGCTCTTTGATTATCGGCTGCAGGATTTGTGGTTGTGTTAGAATGTGCACATGGGGAAATGAGATGTTATTTTTGATTGCTTCGATGGAATAATTCCATATTGATAACGTACATAAAAGTTATGAATAAAAGTTTTTAGAATTTGCTTAAGTCTAAGTCTTAATGGTTGTTATTACGTTTCAATTTGTTTTTCATTTCTCATCAGACATTTATTAATTTACGATTTTATAAAAAGTTGTTACATGAACTGCTCCCCGACATGGGCGTGCGTAAGTGTAAAAACAAAGCGTATTAAGTTTCCGGATATAAATTACAGTGCCTAAATTGGAAAAGTTTTTAAGAAGAAGTGAATTTTGTTTTGAATACACTAAAGTCGCAAATGACACAATGATTATTTTCTGCACTTCACATTTATTGTGATTTATCATCGGCATTATGAAAGATCCAGGATATCTGCACGTGAAGTTTGTACATCCTTTTTTGTCAGCATTCAGTCATTCATAATTAATAATGTTAGATATCTGTTGCATTTTTCTTTGAATCAAATAAAATGATGATAATACATATATATTCCTATCCTTTATCACGCGAAGTCCGATTTTCATTTCCCTGACTTTATTTTTGATTACTGAAAATTGAATTAAAAAAAATTAACAGAAAAGTAAGGCAAGTGTATAGTTTGCAATAAAAATGTTTCATATACCTTTTCTATATATTGTTGAAATACTTGAAAATGCTGAAATGAATAATTTTTTGCGTCCGATTTGATGCTTTGCATCAATTTAACTTGTTTACATTCTTTTACACATGTAAGTATCTATTTATTTCTCTGTCGATGTAATTAAAAATTGTTTATTAGTGTATTTAATAAATCCGCCAATCTACATCTATCTATATGGGTCGTTATCAATGTAGAAGAGAAAAGATATGTCAAAATTATTGCTAATAAAGTAATGAAAATATTACAGTGTAGAACGTGACAATTTTTCTAATCGGTCTAGAAATTTCTCATATGATTCAGACACTGTACGTAGGAAAGTACATATTGAATACAACAGTAGACAACCATTCATCTCATAGCGAATTAGAAATCTTCTAACACTTTGCCGCATAGTTTTGAAATCGTACTTTGTTTTAAGCATCTCGGTGATTTTCACAGTTGATAACCCAGCTTTGTGATGTTTGAGGATAATGCTTCGAATAGCCAGCGATAGTCTACGACCTCCTTTCCCATCGGGCGCCATTGTGAAAATAATATACTGTGGCTGAAAAAGTGGGTCACGTGACATAAATTGCACGCTTTCTGCACGGTACGGTACGCTTTCGGGCTTTTGGGGGCGGGGTTTGCATAATATTATCCTGCACGCTTTCTGCACGGTACGGTACGCTTTTTGAACGATACGGTTCGTTTCTTGAACGGGACGGTACGTTTCTTGAACGGTACGGTTCGTTTCTTGCACGGAACGGTTCGGTTCGTTTTTAAGGTGTAGTAGCACGTTTCAGGGTCTGTTTATTGAGTGACTTTCTTGAGATATTAAAAGATGGTTAGATGACCAAGTGTTGACTGATATATGATGTTTTCATTTTATGTTTTTATTTGTAACAGAAAGTAAAACGCCTGAAGCCTGAGGAAGATGCCAAATGGTGGTGTCAGGCTGGTCTTGACAAAGATGGGTTCAAAGTAAAATATATATCTGACTATAAAGGTGAGTTTAAACCATATTTATATCATCTTTGCTTGCTCATTTGTTCCTATATTCCTACAAGGCTGAATTCATGCAGGAACAACTCCGCATAAGAAACAAGATCTTAGCCTCAAAATCTAATCTAACGTTCAGATACATAGATGACGTCTTATCTACATGTATTAACCAGTTTTCACGAAAAAGCACAGGCCCTTCGGGCTTCCCAGTATAATAATTGTGCAAGCCCGAACAATATTTTGCAGGCCCAAAATGTTTTTTTTCTAATTTGACCTCTTGTTATCTGCTGATTCTACTCTATAGACACATGCACAGTTCTACTGTAGGAAAATACAGGTCAAGATGATCATAGTTAGAGAACAACTGACATTAAAAGGATTATATTATTTTTCAACATATTAATCCAGTATATGCGAAAGTTTTTGGACCACACAGGACATTCGGTCCTGTGTAATCAATGAACACACCGGACCGAACCAAATTTTGTCAGACCGAAAAACCTAATGTAAAAAAGTGAAACATGTGAAAATGCAAAACCAAGGGAATCTTATTTATTATACTAGTAATACTATACCAGGAATCCCTCCCGTATAATACTTTAGACAGTCCATGCGGTTTTAATCAATTCATTTACGTATTTGGATGTGTGCTATTTTTTTTTTACTTTTAACAAACTCCGCATCAAAATAGTAAAGCTCAAAACCGGACATTGAGACATCAGACATTCTGGTCCGGTGTAAAAAATGATGCATCGGACCTGAGGCACTGCACATCGGTCAGGTCCGACGGTCCGATGTCTTTCACATAGACTGATTAATCTCGCAGATACATCAGCAGCTTATGTTCAACTCTGTTTTGTATACACCAGTACAAAACATTTTGTTTTCTCCAGAATCACTTAAATGTTAGCCAAGGCCCACCCTCGCAGTGTTCGAAATTGGTTTAAAACTTGGTATAGACCACAGGTCTATGCCAAGATAAAATGACTTAGACCTCATCGAATTGGCATAGACCATAACATTGAAAAAATAATAACACAAATTTAAAACATTTTCATTTACTTCTAATATACTTAGAAAGTGTATTTTCTTTCCATTTCTGTAATATCCTTTCCTCATAATGTTTATCAGACATCGACTGACTATGCAAGGCCCTCTTGGATACTTTATTGCTTTAAATCTAGAAAATTGGCATAGACCATTTGGTCTATCTCAATTACAGTTGGCATAGACCAGTGCCATTTGACATAGACTCGGTCTATCGGTCTATGGTTAATTTCGAACACTGCCCTCGGTCCAATGGGGCATGAATTTTCGTTTTTTTTCTCCTCGTACGACAGGGTTTTTTGGGGTTTTTTTTATCGGATGGTTGTGATTCTGAAATACGCTTGGGTGGTTTTGAATTTCCCGGACGAGCCCCCTCCCTATACTTCAGAAAAGGCAGCATGGTTGATAATTTTTCTATGCAAAATTTGACTACTAAGTCATGACATTTAGTCTGAGTCAATCTCACGCTTTATTTGTAATATATACAGAACATATAAGAAAACATTTACAGGCCCACCGGACTCCAGGGTTTAATATTTTAAGAAGCCTGATCCCGATTTTACTGGCCTCGGGCATCGGGCCGCTGGTTAACGTCGAAGACTGATTAACAATGATACTGTTTCTAAGTATCTGCATATCATTTATCCTCCTGAACTTGAGATTAACTCAACTACATGTATGGAGTCGCATTGTTCTGCCTCATATTTAGACCTTTTTTTTTAATTTGACAGGCAAGGAAAATTAAACACAAAGATATATGATAAATGTGATGATTACAATTTCCCTATTGTCAACTTTCTACACTTGTCAAGCAACATTCCATCTTTTCCCGCGTACGGTGTATTTGTTTCCCAGTTGATTCGCTACGCTAGACATGCTAGAGGAAGCTCTTTGTATAAAGACTTCTTGAACAGATCTGTGTTGCTTGCCAAAAAACTGTTGACACAGGGATACCAAATGCCCAAGCTTATATCATCAATGAAAAAGTTTTATGGGCGACACCACAAACTCGTTAACAGATACAGCATCAGTGTTTCAAAATTGTCTCGTGATATACTCTGCGCTACATAACTAATTTTTCTGGTCTCTTACCTGATTTGACTTTGAGAAATGCATGACGAGTGACACATGTGGAGCACTCACTCATGAAGTGCTCATTCTTCTGGAACACCTGGCCTCACCCAGGATGATTCTAGGGTTCATGCGTTTCCTTGTTTTTTGTGTGTTTTTATGTGTCGATCGTATTTATTTTCAATTTTGTCCCTGGTCTTTCCATTTTGATTGCCACATTGGTACCTTTTCTTGAATATACTTTAAATAGAGATATTTTTAGGAGGTTTTTAGAAGGTTTGAAATAAGAATTTATGCTTGCTTGTGCTATTATAAATGCTCACCTACATGTAGTAGATTTTGAAAAATCATATTGATATTTTTTGGCACTATTGTGTGTTTGACCCATCAACTCAGACACACATAAGCTTGTAATTGCATGGTATTGTACATGTATGTGATCCTAATAAGTACTTGTATCACCAAATATTGAATCACTGAAATTGAGTGCAAATGAGAAAGAAATGTTATTGCTATACATACAGTGTACTGTTTACTTTAGGTGAACTAATGCTGAGTTGCTTGTGCTCTATTTGTATGAATGCACTTGTTCTTGCATTATGCAGGATTTGGTGTATTTGCCGAAAAAGACTTCAGAGCAGGGGATTTTCTTCTAGAATATGTTGGAGAAATAATTACTGAAGAAGAGGCATTTGAAAGGCAGAGAAAATGTGATGAAAATAATTTTTTTTTTTACAAGAACAAAGGAAAAAGTATGTGGTAAGTTTTATACATGAATGATGGTAGACATCAGAAAGTGTTTTGTTTTCAGTTTGCAAAGCTCATTGTTGTTTTCTAAATTAAACGACATGTACATGTAAGAACATTATTGATCTTTATTTGGTTAATGCATAATTGAAATAGTTTTTTGTACCGGACTTGACAAAGTCGGGGTAATATGATACCTGTACATGTATTTGCTTTGTGCCTGACTGTCTGTTAGCGTGTGTGCCTACTTGCTTATTGCGTGTCTGCCTGATAGTTTTTTATACGCCCGTCGAAGACGGGACGTATTATGGTATGGCGTCGTCCGTCTGTCTGTCCGGACCTTGTGGGCAGGATACAGACTGAACCATAAGTCCTAGGACTTTACAACTTGGTACATTTGATCACCATGATGAGAGGAAGATGCCTATTGTTTTTCATGGTCAAAGGTCAAGGTCGTAGTATCACTTTTTAGGAAAACCTTGTGGGCAGGATACACACCGAACCGTAAGCTCCAGGATATTATAACTTGGTATATTTGATCACCATGATGAGAGGAAGATGCCTATTGTTTTTCAAGGTCAAGGTCGTAGTATCACTTTTTAGGAAAACCTTGTGGGCAGGATACAAACCGAACCGTAAGCTCCAGGATATTATAACTTGGCATATTTGATCATCATGATGAGAGGAAGGTGCCTATTGTTTTTCAAAGTCAGAGGTCAAGGTTCTAAGGCTATCCCTCTTTATATCTTGATATCCATTTCTACAAGCATAATAATGAATTAACTCACAGAGGACAGTGCTAACTTCACTAAAATATGAATCCCACTAAAATATGTTTTCCTTGAGCAAAATCTACGGGCGTATTATGCCACATTGGCGTTACTCTTGTTGGTTTATTTTTCCTCAACTATTTTGATGCAGGATGTTCATACTGTGTACATACTTTGTTACATGTAATACTCTGTCACATACCAAAATTAGGTCACTGCCTTTTGTATTTTGACCTTAACCAATTAAAGAAATTGGGCTTTGGGGAAATATCTCCTCAACTAGTTCAATCAGGATATTCATACTTGGTACATGAGTAGGTATATTGTGTAATATACCATAGTGTTCAATCTAAAGCAATTTAGCATGGCGCAGTGTCATGCCCTTTTCCTGATGCCATGCCCTTTTTTTCCGGCGCCATGCCCTTTTTCTCATTCAAACCTATCGACAACAGAGCGCCATTTATTTCTTTTTGGTAAAAGTAATCTTAAAACTACATTAGACCACTGGTCGTCTCTAACGAAAAAAGAAAGATATAACGAGTTAAGTTCATTCTATGAAATTTAAATTGAGGGAATTTTACATGACCTGAAGTTATGAAATAATGCCCCCCTCCCCCCTATATACTAGTTTTTTCTGAATCTGTGTAATTTTATTTTTGGAAGGCAAGTACATGAAGATGCATATAACACTTTCTCAAAAAGAGAAAGTATATACATGTAGGATGTATTGCAAAGTTATATATATTACTAAATATTGTTGCCTTTAAAATCAAATAATTATGATAACAAAGTGCCCTAAAAATCCGAAAATTGCATAACGTGTGCCCGTTTAAGGCAAAATTTTGTGTGCCTTTTTTCTTTCTATACCAAAAGTTGGTCACCGCCACCTATATTTCCATTGTTTTTTTTTTTTACAGAGTTTACAGCCCTTGACACTTAGAATATCTCCAGAATAGTAGATTAATTTTTTCATCGCAACTCCTCTTCAATGGTTTGAGGGAAAATGTTTTGAAACTTTGTAAAAAGTAAAGGCATGATATGAAGATGCACATGGAGGAGGGGCATTATGGTCCATTGTTTTTAATTTTTTTAAAGAGTTACAACCCTTACCACTTTCAATTTTAGTCAAAATATAGGTTAATCTCATAACTTTGCCATTTCTGCTGACTTGCTACCACTTTGAGATACATCTATTTGTCATTTTCAGTATTGATACTTCAACTCAAGATCATATATGCCCGTATGTCAATGATGGGAACAAGATGGCTAATGCTGTCATGAAACTTTTGACTTTTGAGAGCCCTTGTCTATGCTTGTTTGCTGTCAGAGATATTCAAGAGAAAGAAGAAATACTGTATAACTATGGAGATACTCAGAATCTCTGGTGGAGAAATAAGGTACAGATATTGAAGAAAGCATGATAATTTCTCAATCTACTGTGATTGACTTGATCCATGATATCAAATGTTCAATGAACTGGATTAAATTTCTTTAGATATAAAGTTATATAATGATTTACCCTTGAATTGAGGCATTAATACAAATTTGAAATTTGATAACCATGAAGATGAATAGTTTCAGTTTACATTGTATTTTGAGTTTTTCACCTCTCAACCTATACTTGAAGTTTATGGCTTTTCTCATCCCATGGAAGGAAATGATATATATTATTACTCATTACTTGACTTCACCTAAGCCATGAATTGATTGCTTTGTTTTACATTCATGTCATTTCATAGAAAATTCAGTATTATGGACCATTTTATCTCACGTGGAACAGCAGTTTTATGTGAGCTTTTCTGATCACAATTTTTCCGTTGTCTGTCCTTCGTAAATTTTTTAAGTGTTAGACTTCTTCTCTGAAATTGCTAGGCAAATTTCAACCAAACATGGCAGGAAGCATTATTGCGCGGTGGGAATTCAAATTTGTTCAAATGGTGCCCTTGGCACCTAGGGTTCTGTACTTAAGGGCCAAAAAGGGTGAAAATGTACCATTTCTGAAAAAATCTTCTTTTCAGAAGGCACTGGAAAGAATGATAAGATTTTATGCATGGGGCAGCTAAAGGACCATGAGATTCAAGTTCATTCAAGAGAAAACGATCTGCAAACTTTGGGACCCATATAGGGGGTTCAAAGTTTGACGTAGGCTTATATAGGAAATAAGATTTAAAAAATTGTGAAAGTACATGGCATAACCACTTGATATTTTGCATGAAGCTTCCTAGCAACAAAAATTGTTAAAGTGATATTGGTTTGTCAACTTGTCGACTGCCCATAAGGGGATGGGTGGGGATGGGGTAGTGGTTTCAAATTTTACCCATGGGGGTAGGTTCAAAGTTAAACATATGCTTATATAGGTAAAGATATAAAAAAAAAAAAATATTCTGCGAAAGTACTAATAAGACTGGACATGAGAGGCCTCATGATTAAAAATGTGATCCCATAACCACTTTGACATGGAGGCCCCTATACAGTAAAAGATATAAAAATGTTCTTCTGTGAAAGTACATGTACTAAGCAGAATGATTAGATATTTTGCATGAACTTCCCAGCAACAAGAGGAGTCAAATTATTCAAGGGAAATCAATCCATTGACTTAAGCATGTTAAGGTCCTGCAAGTGGATGAAAGTTTAACAAAGTCTTATACTGGAAAAGATATAAATTGTCTTTAGTGGAAGTACTGAGCAGAATGACTTGGTATATTGCATAAAGCTTTCTAGCAACTTTTATGTTTAGGTGAGCATTGTGGGCCATTGGCCTCTTGTTTATATATAGCTGTATTATAGGTAGTAACAAATTGTAAATTTCCAATTTTTCTGCTGAAGTGGGGCAATGGTGTCACTTGGACATATCTAATACTATCTTTGCAGTTAGATTTCTTAATTTTTTACCCCTCTGCCAATTTTGGCCTAAGGGTATTGTCAACACAAAGTCAGATGGGAGTGTATTAGTGTTTGTGTGTGTGTGCATTAGACTATTGTTTCCAGGCCATACATCCTTTGATTTTGGAGTAAGACCACTGAATCTTACTAGGATGTTCACTTACATAGGGTAGATGTGCATTTCAGGGTCAAATGTCAGGTTGACATTTGGGGAGGTTACTATAACTTAAAATAGCAAAATTGTTTTAGGAAAATATTTCCTAAACTATAAAAGATGGATCATTGAACTTTGGTAGGATGTTTACTCAGATAGAGTAGATATGCCTTTTGGGGTCAAAGTATCAATTTGACCTTTGGGGAGGTCAATGTAAATTAAAATAGAAAAATCTTAAGTATAGGAGATGGATCATTGAAACTTGGTAGGATTTTTACTGATATAGTTTATATTTGTTTTTTGGGGTTAAAATGTAAATTTGACCTTTGGAGAGATCACTATTATTAAAAATAACAAATTTGTTTACTAAAAATAGCAAATTAGCTATCTCCTAAACTATAGAAGATGGATCATTGAACTTTCTCAGGATGTTTACTCAGATAAGGTAGATGTTGGGGTCAAAATGTGAATTTGACCTTTGGGGAGGTCACTGTTACATGTACTGAAAATATAAAAAAAAGTCTTAAATTTAGAAGATTATTGAAACTTGGTAGGATGTTAATCAGATATGGTAGATTAGCCTTTTTGTGTCAATATGTCAAAATGCTGAGGGTTAATCTGCAAGTTTGGAGAACCTATTTTTATTTTACTCATGACCATTCATTCCTTACCATGAGTTGGCATTGTATCGTTTTATACTCTTTTTCAGTGGAACATACATGTAATGGAAACACAGAAAATGATGAAAATGGACAGGGTGACTATGAGGGAAGCAGTAGCTGCAGCAACCAAAGGAACAAGTCAGGTAAAGCTGTTAATCAATTATGTCTCCCCCAGCAAAAGGAGTACAACAATATACCATGGTGTTATAAATTGTGATACAGAAGTTTCGGTTTGATTCATGATACATGTATGTTAATCCACCCAAATGATATGGCTCCATTTCATTTTTAACTCACTATAGCTGAAAGCTCATGTGAGGTTTTTTGATTAGTTTGTCTGTCATCCATCAGTCTGTAAACTTTCCACATTTTCAATTTCTTCTCCAGGCCAATTTCAACCAAACTTGGCAAAACGTATCATTGCGCGATGGGGATTCAAGTGTGTTCAAATGGTGCCCCTAGTCACAGGGTTCTGTGCTTATGGGCCCAAATGGTTAAAAAGGTACCATTCTTAAAAAATCATCTTGTCATAAAGCACTGGAGAGAATGATTTGATATTATGCACGGGGCATATAAGCGACCATGAGATTCAAGTATATTGTTACTGGTTCTATCCTCCACCAATAAAAACTGGACACCATTGTATGATGGAAAATTGTTGAGTGTGGCAAAAAAACCAAACAAAATCAGGGAATGAAAAAAGGTGTCATCAATGTAGTTAAGACAGTAAAAGATGTCTCTTGCAGATGTGAATATGGCATTTTTCCATAAAATAAAGCATCCCACATGACTATGCTATCTTCACTTGAGGGCACAAAAAGCAACATGATCATCCTTGCACTCCCAAACTTGGATTTTAACATTTTTTTGCATGAGAAGCAAAAAAAATTAACAGTAAAGAATTTAAGAATATGTGAGGTAACCATAAATGCATCAACAACTAGTGCAGATGTTGCAAATTGAATTAATTTTGGTAGATTTGGCCGTTGTGGTACTTAGGTTTAAGTATATCGGGGCACCTATTAATACTAGCTAGTGGGTTCAAACTTTTTTTTTTGGTAGGGCACTGGCTTTTAAATCTGAAGATTGTATTTGAGACTTAGTGATACTTCCTAACAATTACACTTCATTTCTTTCACAGTAAAGTGGTAATTGGAGGACGCACAGCTTTTGCAGGAGCAATTTTAGGATTTAGCATAAATTCATTCATGCTTCGCTCAAATTTTTGCTAGGAAGAAGTTTTGCTTTTGTAGCATGATACAAAAATGATGATCAAATAGATTTTGAGTGTATTTTACAACTAATTTAATCTCCTTATGATGTTGAATGTTTGGCCGGGTTGCAGAACCTGCATTCAGCTTTGAAGTATGGTGAATGCCAGGTGATCAACTGGCTGAGCGGACCACTTGTGCATGCAATGTACTTTGTGTAATCAAATCATCTCACACCTCTAACTTGACATCCTTCAAACTTTGTACAATTGTATGGAGACATTAAAGATGTATTTTTGACTTTTTGGAAGCGCTCTGACATTTTTCCAAAATTTACATTTAGTTGAACTTTGTCACTTTCACAACTTGTTTTAAAATAGACAGTACCTACTTTGTAAAATTGACTCCTCTCATAGCGTTTACTTTACATTGTTCAGACCTTGCTTGTACAGTTGTAATGAACACATTGAAGATATGTATGTGATTTTTAGGAAGTGTTCAGACATTTTTTGGAAAAGTTTACATGTAGTTGAACTTTGTATTTTTCTCAGTATGTTATTAACTCCTCTCACAGCTTTTATTTGATATTCTTCAGACCATGTACAGTTGTAACGGACACGAAGAAAATCTGCATGTGGCACTTTAGAAGTGTGCTACATGTTCATATCTTTGTAATTTTCCCAGCATGATATCTACGCAGTTGTGTTAAGTAGGGCCATAGAAATATATCAGGAAAAAAGCATTAATAAACAGATCAATTTGTGACAAATTCTGTAAACACAACCCATTTATACAAAAACAATATGTATATATCATTAAGTGCATATTGACCTCTTATACATTTTTCACCAGACCGACAGTCTCAACATCAACTCTCTATCACGTGATCAAATATCAAGATAAAAACGTATCGTGTATGTATAAATCGTAAAATTGGCACGATATCCAGATATCAATGCAAGTTGAAGTTAATATAACTTCAAAGCATATTAATTTCTTAATTTGAAAAGTGCTGAGAGCAAGTTTACTGTGACTTGCAACATGTCTAATTTTTGCATTGAATATGCAAGATGTAGCGATTTTTGCACATACGAAGTTGAATCTAGCCTGAAAAACATATTTTCTGTTGAAGCCAGAACTTGCTCCCCTAACTTTCCTTTGGCACTGAAGTTCACATGTCACATAAATGAAACATCTTTCACTTAAAAACCTCGGGGTGTCGTGCCAATGATGAAATTTTTATGTACGGAAACCCTGTTTATGCAAATGAGTCCATTGTGAAAGTAACTATACGTGTAGATTAGGGGCGATATCAATATCACAATATAATATGGATATTACTTTAGCATGTATGCTATATAAAGAAGAAATTGAAACTTTTTCAATATCAAAGAGAATTAATATAACCCATTTGACAGAAACTTTTACGCAATTGCAGTTTACCGTTTGACAGCGGTGGTAAATAACGAAACAATATTTTGACATTTCCAACCACAAATGGACTGTAGATATGTACGTCATGACCTTCGTCATGACGTAATTTTCATTGTGACGTCGTGCAATGTGCCAGTGCGGTAAAGTATATTTATGTACAGCACCGGTATTAAAAATTTTATGGGGAAAGCCTTAACTCAACCGCGTAAAGGCATGGCCTAAAATATTTCATTTTATGTCAGTGAATAATGTATTAAATCAACCATGCCATTTTGGCCAATTTTAGTATTTCTTGAAACCAACCCTAACCTTAACGTCTATACCTGTAGTCTGTAATGCATATTTAAATATATTTCAGGTTCTGTTCAGGAGTCCCTAAATGGTATTCAATGTTCTGCAATGCTTCCAGGTATAGTTATGCTTTCATTGTTCTTTCGAATAATTTAATCAGTGCTTTAACATGAAGATGTTTAATAAGCTCTGTTTTAATGTGATGAAACTTTGAAACTTGAACACAAGGATTGTAAAAACTGTATTCTCAGATATTTGAGTCATCTGTTTTTCTCTCTTGATCATTTCTTTTTACCTCATTTTGGGTATTGATCTATATAACATTCTAAGTTACATTTCGGGAAATATTGCCTTTTACAATTTACTGACTTCTTAATTTCCTAATGAATAAGTAGACTACTGATGAATTCCATTCAATTTTAGAGGAAACTAACAGTGATGATGAACAGGTGGAATCAGTTCAAAAGAATGTTCCTAGGACATCTAGAAAATGCTCAGGCAAGAATTAAGTTTCATATTATATTTGCTGTACTGTTCTTAAACAATTGGATTATGCAATTTAATCAACTTTTGCTTATAAACCGAAGCCATTGAGGTGTCATTCCATGTTCTATCATCTTTTAACTGTCCATTCATCCAGAACTGTATTACTTTTGTTACTGCTTCTCAAAGGGCAAGGTCTCTGGCTTGAGTACAACTGCAGTTAACATTTTTATACGCCCCTCCTAAGACGGGACGTATTTGGTATGGCGTTCATGTCCGTCCGTCTGTTAGCTTTTTCGTGTCCGACCCGTAACTTAAATACTACAGGGCCTAGAATCATCAAACTTTGTCTGTAGATACATCTTGGGTAGAAGGTGTGTCGCACATTAAAACCAGGTCACTGTGACTTTTCATTAAGAAGATATGGCCATATATGGCAAAAACTTGTCCGGCTCATAACTTGAAAACTATTAGACCTAGACCTAGAATCACCAAAATTGGTCAACTAATGCATCTTAGGTAGAAGGTGTGTCGCATCCTACTTTAAGGTCGCTGTGACATTTAATTAAGGTGATATAAAAAAAGAATGTTTTAATGGGTACAATCTATACTGTTAACAATATGTGACGGGCGTATCATGTGCCGTGGCGGTGCACTTTATTAAATGTGTAAACAAGACATCACACCTTCATTTAAATTAGAACATGGATATATTTAACATGGATGACATTATGTGAGAATACCAATAAAAACATGGATGCCATTATATACATGTAGCTGAAAAATTGTTGAGTGTGGAGATAAACAATCAATAATCTCATAAAAACAAAGCAAATACAGAGGACAAGTTTGACTTTGATGACATATTATACTAGAAATACTGCCCTTGAAAATTTTAATTCCACCACTTTTAACTTCAGATGAAATATCAGAATGTGATATGTTGGATTTACATTTAGTGCAAAAGTATATTGAGCAAAGATGAAGGTCAAAATTGTTTTAAAGTTGATGGTATTTGTCTTTTCAAAGTTACTGTCCTTGAATTGTTAGATTTTAATAATCATTGTTAAAGTGAATGATAATTGTATTATGGGTCAGTACAAGGAATTCTTGAGGAGATGAGCAGTAGGGAAACAAACAAATTGTCTTCTCAGAAAGACTTACTGTAGTTTCATCATTTTTTGTCGATCATCAATTTTCGTGGATTTTGTTGTTGACTTCATACATGAATTCAAATGTTCAACGAAATGTTATAATTACCTATATATGTTAAATATAAAACATTCATCCATGAATTCAAATATCCTAGAATCTAAGCATCTTTGCTTGAACCGAAGCACCTACTGAAAACCATGGAATTCCATGACCGGGAATATTAATGAAACCAAAGTAACTATTTTCAGTAAAGCTTCTCAAGAAAATACAGCTTTGCCCCATCCATCTCACTGTGTTGTACTGTTATTGCTTCTTGCTGGTTTACACCAGTAAAATCAACACAACCACCAACAGCCATAAAACAGATTTGTAATGTTAGACAAGCTAGATGGCAACATTTAAAAAGACATAACTTTCATATTTTGGAAGACACATTATTTCGTTTTGGTGTTCAAATTATAATGCATTTACAGTTAATATAAAATCATACTTTTTGTTGTAGTGAAATGGTCAAGAGAAGATAGCATTATTGTAAGAAATCATTTTAGGGACTTTGTATATCAGACTGCCATCTGCTCCACAAATGAGAGACCACTGCAAAGTAAGCATTTGTAATGAATACATGTAATGTAAATATATATAGAATGGAAATGATTACATGAAGGTTGTGAGATAAGATCGTAATGAATTTTATTATGATCTCCCTTAGTTTACCAAGGTTGTGATTAAGGGCTAATTATACCCCCACAAGGATAGGGGGTATACTGTTTTACCCTTGTGTGTCATTCCATCCGTCTGTCCATCATTCCATCTGTAACACCTTTCTGTTTGCCATATCTCAAAAATTTTACAACTTAACATCTTAGAATTTTGTACATAGCTTTATATGGATGAGATGTATTGTGAGATGCAATTTCAGATCCATCGGACATCTACTTCCTGTTTGCCGAAAACTTAGAATTTTTCGTATGCAGTGGTCAGATACAACATTTTTCGTAACATATTTCTCAGCAACTATACATCACAGGCTACTGATATTTTGCATGAAGATTTATATAGGTATGATGTATTTAGGGATGCATTTTCAGATCCATTGGACAACTTCCTGTTTGCTGAGAACTTGGACGTTTAGAGCGGGGGTATCACTAGTGAGCATTGGCTCACAGATTCCTTGTTTTCATTAAAAATAATTTGGAATTAAATGTTTATAGGACATCTTTGGTTTCTTTTGTAGGCAAAGAGGCCATTCTTCAATTTCTCGCAACAACTAACTTACAGAGCATCAGAGGTTTAACTGCACATGAACAATACACCAAAGTCAGAACAAAGCTATTTAATGACAGACTGTGAGAACAAAAACAGCAACATCCATGACAAAAATGTCAGGAACAAAGTAAAAGCAATAAACAGATTTTAGATCTACAGTTGAAGCTGATACATTACCCTATTGTCTGTCCATCTGTTGTCATTTCTTGTCATCACATTTCCTTCTAAGTTAACGAGAAGATTTGCATGAGACTTTACCGGAATGATTTCCTAGTGATTTAGTTGGTTCTAATGAATTTTATGGAGTTCAACCCCTAAGGAGCCATGACTTAAAAAGTCATCACATTTCCTCCTAGGTCATTGATTGGAATTTGATGAAACTGAACAAGAATGATCCCCTAGTTTCCAAGATTTCTGAATGTCACTTTCCTTTTTATTCTTTGAGCATAAGGGTTAAAGCTTGAATTGAGACATGGTCTATGTCTTTGAGGTCAAAAGGTCAAGGTCACTGGCCTGAATGAATACTTATATTTTACAGTTTATAGCTCTACTGAGCTTATGTGATACCCTGTCGTCTATCCATCTGTAAACTTAAGGTTCTTTGCATGGAACAGATTTTGATAAAACTCATAAAATGAGCTGGTAGTGGTCTAGATGGTACAAATCCAATTTTATTGGGTTCTGACCCCTAGGGGTCGAATAAGGGGCCACACCCTTAAAACTTGTAATAGCATGAGGTAATGAATGGATTTTGATCATACCTACCTAGAATGATTCCCTAGTAGTTTAGTTGGTCTTAAATTTTCATAGGGGTCTGACCCTCAGGGACCCAGTTAACTGCCACATCCCAAAAAGTTTGTTATTTGCCTCTCCTCCTAGGTTATAAGTTGCATTTTGAGGAAACTTACTATGAATGATACCTGACTAGTGTGATTGGTTCAAATAAGCTCTCATGGTGGTCCTACCCCTAAGGGCTTAGTAAGGGTGAACCCTAAAAAAATTGTTATTGCATCTCTTCCTACATTATTGGTTGGATATTGATAAAACTTACTCAGAATAATCCCCAAGTGGTCTAGTTGGTTTTATAAATTTTTATGGGGGTCAGAACTCCAGTTCCCACTTAGGGGCCAAGCCCTAAAAAGTTTGGTATCACAACTTCTCCTAGGTTTTTGGTTGTGTTTTGATGAAACATACCCAGAATTTTCCCTTATTGGTCTAATTAGACCTTATAAATTTTCATGGGGGTCCGTTCCCTATGGGCCTATTTAAGGGCCACCCCAAAAGTTCTCCTAAGGCAATGGATGGATGTTGATAAAACATACAGCATAATCCTCTAATGGTGTAGTTGGTCCTAATGAATTTTTATCGGGGTCAGACCTCTAGGGATCCCATTAGGCACCTCAAGTTTGTTGTCCCATTTCCTACTCCTAGGTATTTGGTTCGATTTTGATGAAACTTATGCAAATTGATCCCCTAGAAGATTATTTGTTCTTATGAATTTCATAGGAATTGACCCAGTTAATGGCCATCCCCAAAAAAGATTATTATTGCATCTCCTTCTATGTCATTGGCTGGATTTTGATAAAACTTTCGCAGAATAATCCCCTAGTGGTGTAGTTTGTCCTTATGAATTTTCATGGGGCTCTTGACCCAGTCTGACAAAGTAAGAGGCAACCCCTTAATAAGTCTGTCATTGAATCTTTTCTCAGGTTTTTGGTTGGATTTTGGAGAAACTTTCCCAGATTGATCATCTGGTGGTCTAGTTGATCCTTATGAATTTTCATAGGTGTCTGACTGTAGGGGCCAAGTAAGGGTAATCACATCTCCCAGGTTATTAGTTGGAATTTGATGAAACTTACTCAGAATAATCGTCTAGTGCTTTAGTTGGTGCTAATGAATTATCATGGGTGTCCTACCCCTACAAGCCCAATCAGGGACCACACCCAAAAAGTAATGATGGCATCCTCCTATGTTATTGGTTGGATTTTGTTGAAACTGACCAAGAATGATCCCCTAGTGTTGTAGTTGGTCCTAAAAAAAATCCATCCTTAGGGGCCCAGTAAGAGGTCACATTCAAAAGAGTATGTTATTGCATTTTCTCCTAAGATACCAGCTGGATTTTGATGAAACCTGCCCTCAATGATCCCCTGATGTAGTTTGTCCCAATTCTTATGTGGACAAGTCCCAAGGAACAAAGTTAATGCTATGCCTAAGTAAATTTTAAGAATTTAATTATTTCTGCATATGTCAGTAGAGCATCAGGTCCTCTTGGACCTTTCATGAACATGCTGTAACCTACCTACAGGTGGGGATACTCATTTAAATTTCACTTTAAATAATATAATCATGTTGTCATGAATTCTTAAAATGCTTTATGTACATCTCTGAGAAATCATAGTTACTTTTTAAATTGCAATAATGTCTTAAATACTGGGAGATTGTTTCAATAAATGTTAAAATGTTGCTGTATGATTTGTTTTCTGTCAACTTATGTAGATTAACCTGAGGAAACTAGGTTCTGTTAAAGGAAAAATCTAGATTTAAATTTAGTTTTGCTCAACAACTTCTCCTGTGGTTTGTCTTGTTTTTCAACAGAAGTCATCATTTTATGATTGGTTTTCAGAATTATTGTACATGAATTAGAAATACTAGGTAAGGTCAAATATTCAACAGAAATATTTTTGAAGTGAAATAGGACTGCAAATGAAGTCTGAAAGATTCATGAAATAGAAAACTTGTGTGCACTAAGACCAAGAATCTTACTGAAGCTGCCTTGATGAGAGGCCAATATACATTGTATATATCACAAGGCCAGGAACTCCTATATTCAATTTTCAAGGGGAAGACATTGTTTTTGTACTTTCTGTCCACCTGTCTGTCATAAAATCTTGTAAACACTTCTCCTTCTATATGGCTTATTTATAGGATAGACTTGAAACTTTGCAAAATGCTTCATTGCCATTTAAAGATATGCATATTATCTAGACGTGAGGATCCAATTATTTTCCTAAAAGTTACAATGGATCTAAGCGGGGTGGAAGGTGTAAAATAGCTTGTGAACACTCCTCCTCCAATATTGCTTATCTGATGATTTGAAACCTTGTACAATTCTTCATTACCATTTGAAGATGTGCATATCGTCAGGATATGAGGATCCAATTATTTTTGTGCAAGTTGTAGTAGATCGAAGAGGTGGGAGGTATGAAATAGATTGTGTAGGCTTATCATATAGCCTTGAAACTTTGTACAATGCTTCATTACCATTTGAAGATGCAACTACCATCAGGATTTGATGATTCAATTATTTTTGTCTAAGATATAGTGGATCTAAGAGGGGTGAAAGGTAAAAAATATCTTGCGAACTTTTCTCCTCATACATCACTTATCACATAGCCTTGGAAACCTTGTAAGATGCTTCATTACCTTTTGAAGATTTGCATGGTGTCAGTATATGAGGATCCATATATTTTTGTACACTTATAGTGGATCCAAGAGGAGTAGAAGGTATAAAATAGCTTGTAAACACTTCTCGTACATCAATTATTGCATAGCCTTGAAATATTGTACAATGCTTCATTACCTTTGTAATGCCCATATCATCAGTATATGAGGATGGAATTATTTTTGTACAAATTATATTGGATCTAAAAGGGGTGGTAGCTTATGAATGCTTCTCCTCATAAATCACTTAACGCATAACCTTGAAACTTTGTACAATGTTTCATTGCTAATTGAAAATGTGCATATTAGAAGGGAATGAAGATCCATTAATTTTTTAAAACGTTATAGTGGATCTAAGAGTGGTGGAGGATATAAAATAGCTTGTGAATGCCTTTCCTCCTATATTGCTAGTTGCATCACCCTGAAACTTTGTACAATGCTTCATTTCCACTTGAAAATGTGCATTTCATCAGGATCTGAAGTCCATTAAAAGTTTCACTGGATTTCGTGGGATCAAGGACGTAGAATTGCTTATCAATACTTCTCTTAGAAGGCTTATTACATAGCCTTGAAATTAAATTTTACAATGATTCATTACCATATGAAGATGTGCATATTGTCAGGATATGAGGATCCAGTTATTTTTGGACATTATATAATTGTTGTAAGAGGGGTGGAGATTGCAAAACTTCTCCTACATGGCTCATCACTTAACCTTGAATCTTTGTATGTTGCCTCATTACCACTTGGAGATGTGCCTATCATCAGGATATATGATAATTCAAACATTTTTGTAAATGTTACAGTAGAAATAGTTTGAATCTGTATAATATTAATTTGGGGAACAAGGGAGACATTTGTTTTTACTAAAAACAAGATCTAGTTTACATTGTATATGATGCAACTGAAAAATAAGCACATAACCATTCGTTCTGTCTCTGTGTTAAACTGAAATGGTAAAAACTGCAAGGAAACAATGGTCAACTTAAATCAAAAAATATATATTGGTCTCCCTAAACTATGCAGAAAGATTACAAATGAAGGTCCACTTAAGCCATATATTGCAAATTATATATAAGGTCCACTTAAGCCATATATTGCAAATTATATATACTGGTCTCCCTAAAGAATACGTAAGGATTACACATTATTAGGGAGACCGATTTTTTTGTATATTTTTTATGCTCACCGTTATGTGGAATTCATTGGCACAAGGGCAAATTTGGTACTCTTTTACTAAAAGAAATGCTATTTGTTTCTTGAAATGTGCAAGGATTAGAGAAATGTATATTGTCCCCTTAAGCCAGATTTTATAGGATGGTCTACCTAATGTAGAAATCAGATATATATATATATATATATATATATATATATATATATATATATATATATATATATAAAGTTTCAGTAATGATTTAAAAAAATGAAATCAAAATTTGTGTGAGAGTAACACTACATATAACATGATACTATCATGTACTCATTATAAAGTGTAAACACTAATACACTCAAACTAGTCAACTTAGCATGACACAGATACTGACTCTTATGATATACAATCGTCCTAAGACCTAACTTGACTGCTTCAAATCGACAATATACATAGTCGCTACCACCAAGCAAACCTCTACATGTATACAACCAAGAAAAGTAATATACTTCTTCATCAATATAATCACCATCAAACTGATATGTCATATCAGGGTCACAAGTCAATGTTTACAAGACAAGCTACTCCCTTATTATTAAGAACAAAAATTACATAAAATATAAGGAAGATCATAGGTATTTACATATTGTGAAGTCTTATTCATACAGTTTATGCGTTCAATACCTTTTATGGTGTTAAAATGAAAACAACTAATCGATAAACAAACAAACGGGAAACTGATATCGCCCACTAAAATCAGAACCTAGACCTAGTTCCGAACCGGGAAAACACTAGTTCCGAAATACTACAGATAAATTCCACAAGGTTGTTTTCATTACATTGCAACTTAAAATATTGACATTCATATCATTATGCATACCTAGAGTTGAAAGGTAAATTATATAATTGCCTACTTCATTGTCTTATCAATTCTATCGACCTAAATAATCTAACAAAACAACGCACATGCTGCATATGGCGGGAAATTAGTTCACCAAATACACAACTCTGGAAGAAATCATGGAATTCAATTAAATGCACAATTATCGTGAGGTAAAATTACGTCAACTCTCGTCTGCACTCTTAATTACATTCGAAAAATACCAAGACAATCACGTTCTGACAAAATTGGAAATTGACATAAACAATAATCAATTCACACTTATCCAAACTTATTTTTTTAATTCTTAACTCACAAAGAAAACTCTCGTAGTGGAATAAAAAAACATATCCGATGTAACAAGTGTATTTAATGCATAATAGTCGTGGTTTGGAAACGAAAGTAAAATCAATATCTATGTTCATTACCAAAAAAAACCCCAGTTCGAATCTCTGCTTACACACTCTTCGTTAAAGCAATACATGATTTATTGATGGTATCGTGTTTAACGTCTCTCTCGGGCCAAAATTAAAAAGTAGTTTGTTTGCATCGCGCGACCGACCCATTTTTAACCTCCCGACTGGAAAATTTTTAATGACATAATTTTGGTCATGTTTTTTTTCCCCACTCGATTTTCTGACTTCCGTTTTTCTTTCAAGTTCCTATCCGCGTTTGGTTCATCTTCACAAGTCAAGGGTTATTGATTCGTTACCTCGCACCATGCTCGCATCAGTCACCATTCAAAACACGGGTTTGGGACAGGGTTGAGGCAATAAGCTAAAATTAAATCATCCAATGAGATTCCTCGTTTAAGATGGAAGTTTGGAAAGAGGAAAAACAGAAAGTAAACAATGGTCTTCGTGGGGTACTTTTCTTAACATCAAGAACATGTTGTTTTTATTTGGTAACGAGGTAATTAATCAAGAGCCCTGACTTGTGAAGATGCGTTTGGTTTTGTTTTTAGTTTTGTTCTCTGTGGCGTTTTGTAAATCGCCGTAATTTTGAGCGCTCAAGTGATCGATTCGGCACATGGCATACTGGTAGAATTGTATCTATCCGACGAGGCATCAGTCGATTATTATAGGCACAAACAACAACAGTGTCCGATGAAAACGTAAATGGGTACCCCGAATATTCGGAAATGCCCGCAATTTACCGAAATGCCCCCCAGGAATTAGTTATCGAAATACCACCTAAAAGTATCGGAATTCCCCTCTAGTGATATACATTAATGCATATTAAGTTTATACATGTTAGTCTTTTGAAATTGTGATTGTAAATTTAGGAAATCCAATTGTTGAATTCTCGTACTCACGATGTTTCAAAGAAAGATAACTCTAGCAAAATTTATACATGTATATCACCGATGATTTTTCCCCATATACAATATTTGTTTGAATTGTAAAATATATCTGAATGTTGATTTAATTCAGCTTAAGTAATGCATATATATAATGATTAGGAAATAATGGTTGAACACATTCTTCTTAATGAAAAAAAGATAACATGAGTTACCTTAGATTAACACAAATTCTAATAACAAGATTCTTTTTATGTTATGTTTTCTTCAGAGACGGTATTTTACACATTGAATCAATTCCCACTCTTTCAATTTAACTTTAAAAGATTGATTCAAAGGGAAATTTCGTTAGTTCTAATGGGTATTTCGGTATTTCTGGAGGCATTTCGGTAAATCACGGGCATTTCGGTAATTCGAGGTACCGCGGAGTAAGGATTTAAAGTATCAGAAATCGTTTTACCAACATCATTGAACATGAATTTGTGTTGAGTTTATACGAATAATGTTTTACTTCAACACCAATGCTACCAATTTTCAGTTGCATAATACATGCATGTTACATTGGCCATTGAGAGTAAAATCATGGCAACCAAGACTCTAGACAAATTTGAAAAAACAATGGACGTATTCAAGACCTAGAAAACAAACCCCCACAAAACAAGTAACATATCAGAATAACAAAATGATATATGAGCCATGCACAAACTAGTCCATGAAGTTGAAACTGCACTTTTTAGAGAGGTTTCTGACAGTTCTGCAAGTAATTCACTGTAATAGGTTTAATTCATCAAAATAACACAAAATATAAAAACAGAGTTTTGATATTCAATATATTTTCAGCAAAAAATTAAAAAAAAACAAAAACAAAAAAAAAAACCTACCGACCGACCCAATATTTGTTATGACCCTCGGGCTATGGCAAACAAAATTTTTTTTAAAATGTGACATCGAGAATTTTTCACTCATATGGAGACGTCACCAAGACCGGTGAAGGGCTTTAAATTTAGGCCTTTGCTCGGTGCTTACGGCCATTGAGCAGCCCGAGTTATTTAGCGTGCCACAATTGCTGTGACACGGGGCATCCGTTTTTTAAAGTCATTTCCGAGGACCCGTGACATTCACACGTGATGCTGAGCGTTTGGTGATGGAACTCTCACTATCTCTTTTCACGACTTAGGTCTTTCGCGGCCGGGATTCGAACCCAGGCCGTCTGCATGCGGGACGAACGCTTTCACCTCTAGACCACCGCGCCGGTTATGCAAGCTGTGACTGACGGTAAATAAATTGGAAAATAAAAGAAGAAATATTCAACATATTTGTGATTGAATATGTATAATTTCATAGAATCAGAGTGAATCTGAAGCAATGAACTCGTCAAATCAGCAGAAAATATCAATTCATGAATCATCATCATCCTGCCAGTAGTTCCTGCTCGTAATCTCCGATGTGCATTGGCCCCGGAGGTCAACAGTTCATTAAAAAGCGAAAGAGAGGCACTGAGCATGTGTCGTAGTTGTATACAATTTAACATGCCAATTTTATTTTAAAAAATCATTATCAAAATTTAATTTGAGTGGAACATTTACGTAATCATTACTTTTTAACATATATGATAAAATTTGTCATTCAGAAAACGATGTAATATCTTAAAACATACGAACCGTGTATTTACTCACGTCAGTTTCCGCTTTACATATGATCTCGGTCTCAGCAACCCGATTATGTTCGGCAATCTTCGTTCCCATGTCCGTGTATACGACACAAGGGTGGTTTATACGACATGCTCATTGTAGATATGCTTTCAAACAATATTTCTTTCTTTATTCTGCAAAATTTCCCCTCATATTTGGAGATTAGATTATACCGACAGCTGATATTTGGTGCATAATTGGATAGTTGAAAAAAATATGGTCAGTTACAACTTGTATTGCTTTAAATAACTGTGCATTTAATGTCAGCATCAATACTCTTTTGAAAACAAAACGTACAATTTTAATTAGGCCTAACTGGAACTCGGTAGAAGATCAGATGAGCTCGCGCTGCATTAATTGTAGGCCAAATGACGTCACGCGTCATCCCGATATTTATTTAGGCCTAAAGTATCATCTTTATTACTTGTCAGTTTTCTATATTCAATAGTTAAAGTTATTGATGTTAAGGTTAATAATCGAACGTTTAACTACATAATAAATAAGTCAGAAAAGTACTATTTTGTATGTACTGTTAAATTTAATGAACTTTGGGCACATTTGTGTTTTAGATTCCTTTGAGTAGTTTTACTTGTTTGTTTTTCATATATTTAGGACGTTGTATGCTTGCATCATATTTTATACTTTAAATTGTCTTGATTTGTACTTTTTATCCAATATGACATAATGTTCCATTCATGCTTATATGTGTAAGGATTATTCGTTGTGTATTCTATGGTTTTTCTTTAATTATCAATTGTAAATTTTAGTATGTTGTACAGCGCTTTAGAGTATTTTTAGATAAGGCGCTATATAAGTGTATTTTTATTATTATTTATTATTTTGTATACACACAAGCAAGTTAATAGCTCTAGGTTTTCATTCAAGGAGGAATGACTCTAAAACCTTTCATTCAATCATTAATCGGTTGATTTTCTAGCAGCAACGTTGTTGCCAAAAATAAGGTCGTACAAACCGAATCTGAGGCGATTTTTATTGAATAGTGGAAAATTAATCCATTGGAAAAGTTTTGATATGGCGTCCACGGCAACAAGGAATGACAAGTATGAGAAAGAGATACTCTCTTATAAATAGTCATGAAATGCTATGGTAATATCAGCCTCAGGGTTGCAGAAAACGGTAAAACTATCGGCAAAGCTTAGGGTTTTACCGCTCTTTTGCAACCCTCGGATGAAATTACCTTATATTTTCTAGCTACCGTTATTCATAAAATAGTCTTATTATCACTATTCACAAAGCTCCACACGTATATTTACATATTCCAACTACTTAACCTGTTTCCAGTGGAGATTCAAACTAGGATGAATTGTGTTTGCACACTAAAATTGATGCCTCCCCCTCTATTGTTTTTTTCTAATTTGTTAGTTATCATCTTTAAAGTGGAAAATCAAACGTTACGGTACATAATAGTCACCTAGTACATGTGCTTTAACCAAGGAATAGTGTTATGAACATATGATCGTAAATTCAATTAACCAACATACCAAATAACTAAAGCGTGACAAAAGACAAAACCATATGGTCCGAAAAATATACTAAAATATATTATTTGACCTTTAAATCAAAGGTCATAAAAATGGCAGGCGACACACTGTCCTATCATGCCATGCCCACATACCATAAGGTTATTTTTATCATCCCTTGCGATGACCCAAATATAGCCCTTATGGGTCACAACTGAAAATGAATTCACATAACACATTTGAAAGTAGGTCAAGTTTCAAGGTCACGAGGTTAAGGGTCATAATATGAAATAAAAAGTCTTACCATAAGAATTATTTATACAAGATATGAAAGATCTACCTTGAGTAGTCCCGGAGATATTGAATAGATCAAATATTGAAAAAGTAGGTCCAAATCTAAGTTCAAGGTCACGAGGCGAAACTTCGCAAGATAATAGGGTGCAGTCATAAAGAGCATACATACAAAATATGAAAGCCCTACCTTAGATAGTTCAGGAGAACTTGAATAGGTGGATTATATTTTTTAAAATAGTAGGTCAAAACTCCAAGGTCAAAAATCAAATATCACTGGGGATACGGTCTTGTCGTAAAGAATTTGTAGACAAAATATGAAAGTCCCACCTAGAATAGTTCTGGGTATATTCAGTAGGTTATGTTTATTTAAATGTAGGTCAAAGTCCAAGTTGAAGGCCATAAGGTCAACGATCATGATAAGAAACGAAAAGTATTGCCATAAGAAATATCACACAAGATACATTATATACGTCAGATTTTGAGTAAAAGTATGTCAAACTTCCATGTCAAGGTCACAAGACCACACACCATTACATCACTCGAAAAGGTTTTACCGAGAAGAATGTTTATTCAAAATATGAAAGCCCTAGCTGAAATAGTTCCATAGACATTTTCAAAGATATTTCCTATACATCAGCATGTAACATTTGATCCCCTGTTGTGGCCACACCCTACATCCGAGGAGAATGAATTACACAAACTTGAATATATTCTACGAAGTTGTCATGTAAAATTGAACGTTTTTGACTCAGTGGTTAAGATTTTTCGAATGTATTCAAATGTAAAACTGTAATACTCTATTTTGATCCCAACCTACCTCTGGGGATCATTTTTTGAACAAACTTGAATCTTCACTATGTCAGGCAGCTTTCATTGGCCAGTAGTTGTTCGGGGGGAGATTTTTAAATGACCCCTTATTTTTGTGATTATCTGCCCTTGGAGAAATGCCTTGCTCTTCATTTGAAGAATCTTGAATCGCCTTTACCTGTTTACTTTTTGAATCGCCTTTACCTGATTAATTTTTGCTGAATTTGGTTGAAATTGACGCAGTGGTTCTTAAGAAGTAGTCGAAAATGTAAAAAAGTTTCTACACAGACGGATGGACAGGCAGACAGACGGACAGCATGTGATCAGAAAAGCTCACTTGAGATTTAAACTCAGGTGAGCGAAAAAAGTTATGGTCTTGACCAAAAAAAAACTACCTAAGAATTTTATTATTTAAACTTTACATGAAAGGTCAAGGTCATCAAAATATCACGCGACACGCTGTCTTATCATAATTGATTGATTATTTATGATTTTGCGCCATTTTGGCATTTTTAAGTCTCCCTAACGAAGTTCGGATACGCATTGCCTGGTTCTTATTCTTCCGCTTCTTCTTCTTCCGCTTCTTTCTCGCGCCTAAAACTGTCCGATACCGTTCTCCGTGACCAGTTAATAAAGAATACACTCACTAAATATTCAAGTATATGATAGGCCAATGTATCTAGATGTTTTTGTTTTAGATTGAAGGGTGTTAGGGTACATTTTGGGGGGATCAAATGGGGTTGTTGTTGTTATAATATAGAACTCTATGGGGAAATTTACTCCAAATTTCAACAGATATAGCTTGACAAAAATGATAAATACAGTCCTTGGGTTTTCAGAAATAAACAGAGAATGGCAGAGTCTACTAATTAGTATCAATGACAAGTGACCTCAGTGACCTTGACCTCTGAAGATGAACATACAAACTGGTATAACTTTAAAACCAGGACTAATGGTGACACGGAATCTTCAGAAATGGCAAGAGGATGACAGGGCCTACAAACTAACATCAAGGTCAAGTGACTCCAGCGACTTTGACCTTTAAACTTAAAACTAGTTTTATTAAAAAATCAGGTCTGATAGAGACATGGGGTTTTCAGAAATGATTAAAGGATGATGAGATCTACAAATTGGTATCAAGGTCAAGTGACTCCATTGACCTTGACGTCTGACCTTGAACATAACAACTCGTATAATTTTAGAACTGGAGTTGATAGAGACATGGGACCTTCAGAAATGACAAGATGATAAGATCTACAAACTAATTTCAAGATAAAATATTTACATTTGCTAATGTACTTCCTTTTATGACAGTACTAATGAAATCGATGTTCAATTTCGTGTGACATGAATTTGGTCACGTGATCAGTTTGTTCTTGCGTATGAACACAATCACTGCTTCAAAAATCAGTTCCTGTACTTTCACCTGGCTTCTTGCTTATGCAATGTTGTGGGGGATTTAACCCCCCCCCCCCTCTCGCCATAAATTTAAATAATAGAAATAGTGTGAGTAAAATTCCAGACTGGCACCCAAAATGGCTGAGTATTTTGGGTAATACTTGACTTTCACACACCCCCTTTCGTAAACCCTGGATCCGCCACAGCAATGACGTCATAACAGAAACAAACGCAGCAGGATATTTATACAGTTTATTTTGTAAACAAACAAGAATTTCATCAATTTATAAAAGAGAAACATTAAATATACCGTTCTGTTGTTTCATTGTATACAGTTTTAAATACCGTCTGCACATTCTGCATGGCGAATTTATAAAATAAAGTTCTATGATATTGGAAGAGAAAAAATGTAGGCAGAGTTAAGTTAACCTGTTGTTTCCTGGCAACTTCCATCACAGCTATGACTCAGTATGATCATAAGCGAGGCTGGTTTCGAGGCTCGAAAAATTTATATGTTCATGTCAGGGTACCGGTGCGAGTCTTCATTAAAATCCTACAACAGAAATCTCTCAAGTGAACAAAAACTCTGTCAGTTCGTTTTTATTTTCTTTTACACACACTGAAGGTAAATAAAAGACGAAACCTACCTGCACTTTGTCTAAATCTGTCCTACTGTCTCAAATCGTCTCCTGCATGGCTACAACCGC
Source organism: Ostrea edulis (assembly GCF_947568905.1). Classification (NCBI taxonomy): domain Eukaryota; kingdom Metazoa; phylum Mollusca; class Bivalvia; order Ostreida; family Ostreidae; genus Ostrea; species Ostrea edulis. The sequence continues at coordinate 48,305,652 of NC_079171.1, forward strand.
GAGTCCTAACGATGAACATGCCGTTGTTTCTTTCCAAAAACCTGACTAAGAGCTTAACGTTAACTTGACCCATCATATCCACCATCAATTCTCTCAGATCCTTTGAATTTCTGTCGAAATCTGTGTTCAACAATTGCGTTTTCAACTTAGTAAGCTAGACCGACGCCAGTTTCTCCATCGCTGATCACGAACAAATCACATCACGGATGTAGTTTACTCCGCTCTTCTTGTCGTCATTTCAGTTAACTTTACGCTCTAAATTGCCTTTATTTTACACATGTTTCGTCTTTTTTTTAACATTTTCAATTAAATATCTATACCTTATATTCTCTTTGATATTGTTCCTAATTTTTTATTCGATAAAACTCTAACGAACTATATTTTGTGTTCTACGATCGTTATTTTCGTCATCTGCTACATAATCATGGAAGCTCGATAAGAACACAAATCAAAATAGAAAATATAAATATGAGAAATAAAATATCATTTTTGAGTGTTATAGGGATATGACATGAAGTTGGTGCGTGATCAAATCTACTATAACGCCCTTTGATCCCAACAATATTCAAAAATGATATCTTATTTCTTAAGTGACTCTAGTGACCTTGACCTCTGACCTTAGAACATGAAATTGGTATTGCTTAATATCTAGGTCTGATAAAGAGATGGTATCTTCAGAAATAGTGAAAGGAGCTACAAATTTGTATCAAGGTCAAGTGACTCCGGTGACCTTGACCTCTTACCCTAAACTTAATTCTGGTATAACTTTAGAACTGGGACTGATAGAAACATGGGATCATTGAAAATGATAAAAGGATGCTGGGACCTACAAACTAGGATCACGATAAAGTGACATCAGTTTTACTGAAGGAAAAAAAAGGTGCATTTTGAAAAATTTCAAAATTAAAAGCCTTCATGATCTTCATGTTTTAAATGTAGTCAAAACTGGCATGGATTTTGTCAAGGGAGGAAATTAGTAGTAGTAAAAATCCCTTTTCTACAGCCAGTACTTCGTTTGGGAGACTTTATAATCGGTATATTATAATCATATATTGTTTCAGCCATTTAACAGCGGCTGTTTTATCATGGTATATTCACATACTAAATATCAAAGGCCTAATATAAAAAGACAAAAAAAATAGTTACGGTCTGGACCAAACAGGCCCAATTTTTTTTTTTTTTTTACTTTTGCGTAAAAGGTCAAAGGTAATAAAAAATGGCACGTTACACGTTGTCTTATCATGGTACACTCACATACCAAATATCAAAGGATCATGTTAAAAAACAAAAAGGTATGGTCCGGACAGAAATTCTTTTATTTAGCCTTTACATAAAAGGTCAAGCTACAAAACACTGTCTTAGCATGGAATACCCACATACTAAATATCAGAGGTCTGTGTCAAAAGCTAAAAAGGTTATGGTAGGGAGAAAACATTACCTAAAATAAAGGTAAAAATCATGTAATCGATAACACTGCCGCGGTTTTTAAAAAAATATATATAACAGGTAGTGTTTAATAGATTGTATCTTGCTTAACGTCTCTCTCGAGAATTTTTCACTCATATCCAGAAGGGCTTCAAATTTAAGCCTTTGCTCGGCGCTTACGGCCATTGAGCAGTGATGTTTCTTTAGCATGCCACACCTACTGTGACATGGGACATCCGTTTTTAAAATCATCTCCGAGGACCCGTGACATTCACACCTGATCCGAGCATTTGGCGATGGAACTGTCACTTCCTGTTTTAACGACTTAGGTATGTTGCATGCGGGGCGAACGCTCTAACCTCTAGGCCACCGCGGCGGTCAGGTAGTGTTTGAGAATGTATTGAACTTTATAAGACATTATGCAATCAAATGCGTAATCCTCGATTATTTCATAAGTGAGTGCTACAATACATATAATGATACATGTACCACTACACAGACTAGGGCTGACTGGTATAATGACATTTAAATTAAATAAGACATTGTTTACGACAGTACATGCTCAATTTTCGATAACTTGAAATTTGAAAATAATGAAAGGTGTTAATAAAAACAGTTCCATAAATCCCTGATAACTCAAAGTCATTTTGACGAGCCGATAAATGATGTGTAGGTCGAATCCTTTAGTAAAATTTGTAAATATCTATGTGTTATATCCAAGAAGCTTATCAAACTTATATACTTGTGTGTTTAGCTGGGATTCTCATCACCAATATATATACATTATCTGAAATTCTTGTCTACTATATTCAATGTCACATCGCACCTGTAGAAAGGTCAGTACTTATACAGATAGAAAGGCTGGTGTATGTAATGGTAAGGCGTTGTTTTGTTCGGCATAATCACCACCTAGTGTATCTTTAATAGATAAAATGAAATTCTTCAATTGTTCAATCTGCACTCTTGTGTTAATGTCTCGACACTTTTATCTCTTTTTAAAAAATAAAATCGATAGGGCAAGCAATTTCCAAAAAGTGAAAGACAAAAAACCTCAAATAGATAACCGATATAGGTGACGCCATTCTAAGAATTGAAAGCGAAAGAAAAAATTAAATAATACTGATTAATAAAGATGCATTCTTGATGCAGAAATAAATCCCTCGGTTTTATTATCTGTGCATTATATCATATAGTTACTCTGTTTCAACGTATTTCAGAATTTAAAAAAAAATGCACGGCTACATTACAACTGGTAATTTATACAGCTTGGAACAACTTCAAAATCTACAAAATTAGTTACATGACCCAGTTGTGACACTAAACACATTTAGACTTGTGATTGCAGAGCTTATCTGTTTTGCAGATAATCACTTCTTCTAACACATGTAAACTGCAAAAATATTCTTGTCTGGTATTTTAAATGCACTTGCAGACAAAACACAAGCATGTTCTTGTAATTCATTGTTGATTACTAAAATGTTGCGGAGTGTACCCGATCTCTGGTGTAAGTAGGAATAGGTTATCCTTTGTCCTTTTCTCGATAGTGTATTCTTAAAGGCTTCAAAAGATTACTAGTTGTGCCTTCTCTTCACTTTCACTTTCGACGCGTTTTCAGAAATACACCTATCGAGAAAACTTAAACTTTAATGAACTGCTTTTATAATTCACTGTATCACATGATTGTATGTTGAACAAGCCTATGGACATTTGTATTAACGTTACTATTTCATCTGCCATGTAAGGGGTTAAAACAAAAGATTAGCATAGAATTTTGCAGTCTGAGTATTGACCACTTCACGTAGATCGGGGGTGGAGATAGTAAAATGCCTTCTAATATATTTTTTTGAAACTATTCGAATTGTTTAATATAGACATATATGTCTTGAAACGTTTCTTTAAAATCTCAATATAGATTCCATTTTTTTTTACAGTATTGAGTTCGGCGAATAGATTGAAAAATTTACCTTCAAACATATCCTCTAGCGTGGTTATATAATTACAGAAATCAACTTGTGACTAATCATTATTTCATATATATATATATATATATATATATATATATATATATATATATATATATATATATAAATTCATTTACTAATGGTTTATGAAAACTAGTACATTTAATCCTTTTCGGACCGAAGTGTTCGAGGATGGATTTTTTACCTTTACAAAAAATCTACAGGTCAAATTTATCTTAAATTTTGCTAAAAGATGGAGTTTAATGTAATAATAAGTCCTGTAATTTCCAAAAAAAAGAAAGAAAAAGAAATATAAGAGAATTTATCGACACCTGTTTGGTACTACCTGATTAAACTCGTGTAGCATCAACTTATAAATCACCAGTAGCATGCTTTGATTTTTTTTAAACTGATCATACGGAGGACAAGCTCTTATGTATTGAATCAATTGCCGGATTAACTTTGTATCATTTTATGTAAACTGATTAATTTTAACAATTTTTCCAAAAAAAAAAAAAAAAAAAAAAAAGAAAAGAAAATCAAAATCTTTATCAAATACACATTTTCAATTCTCGTACAAACACTATATAAATATATATTTAAATCGAGGCAAGCTACTGACAAACGAGTTGATGGTACAGGGGCGTCAAAAGTCTCGATTGAAGTCAGCATTTTGCCAATTCTGTGGTCATCATAACGATCTATTTCGTCAATACAGCTTATCATTGGGTCAAATGCTGTCTGACCTGTTTCATACCGATTGTTAGGCCGTTCTTGGCAGACTGATTTTGACTACGGATAACTCCGTTTACCTGGTCAGGGTACAGGGCTCACGACAAGTGTGACCAGTCGACAGGGGATGTTTACTCCTCCTAGGCACCCACCTCTGGTGTGTCCAAGGGTCCGTGTTTGCCCAACTATATATTGTGTATTTCTTATAGGAGTTATGAGATTGATCACTGTTTCTTATCTTCACCTTTCATAAAAATGTCTTTATTTGAAACATTTGGTAGTAATACGGAACAAACATGTACCTACATATATCATATAGATTTCAAATAAAGTAGCAAAAATTATGCAAGAGAGATCGAAACAAATCAAAATTGCGATGTGATGTATCACGGTTGACAAGGTATTCTTACTCCTCCTAGGCACCTGATCTCATTTCTGGTATATCCAGGAGTTCTTATTTGCTCAACTCACTCTTTTTTTTTATATTTCTTAAAGGAGTTATGAGATTGGTCACTGTTCGCTATCTTCACTTTTCATCTATACCACTACAATTTTGACATGCACTGCTCATAATATGTTTAATTATGAAATTGTCAGCGCACTGCCTACTTTTGTTTTACATCTTTATTCTTTTCCAAAGTACTTGTGTTTTTCCATCATCAAATTAAGAAATAATCTGATCAATGCATCTATACCATATATATTTCAATGTATATCTATTTTTTGTAATAGGAAATGGTGCCAGTGGATCAGTTTACAGTATCTTGACCATTGTTGTAGGAATTTGCCTTCATAGACTGTTTTAAAAAATCATCACAACTTTGAGTGTTTTAAGGTAGTAACATCCCCATATGACGTCATACGGTTTTTCAAAATTGTTATCTATAGGTACTTTCAGAATTTCATTCCATGTTAAATTACTGAGGAAGTTTATATTTTCTACAAATAACCAATTAGTAGTATCTGTATCTACACGTATATCTAAAAATAATGTTTTCAAGGGCAATAACTACTACTGTCTCTGTTGTTTATCTATCGTGAATAGCTTTCGCTGATATCCATAATTAGTTCATATACTTTTTCAAAAGTGAAATTGTTGAAATTAGAATTTTGCCATTTTAACCAGCTGTATGTATAAATATTAAAAGTAGCATTATTACTATTATTAGTATGTTGTTAAATGAAAATATACGATTTTCTGATGTTGACATATATTTCACTCAATGTATATCTGATATCTTTTTGTAGGTAATAGCACATTTTTTCTCTCGTTATTGATTGAATTGTACTATATGTATATTAAGGTAGCTCCACACACGCAGTTTTATCTGATAAGTTTAAAAGGTGTATTTATTTTCATTCATTAGAGTTATAACTAACAAATTATCCAATAAAATACATAGGTCATCACACTTTTTAAGATGCGAGGCGTATATAAACAGAATCGTATATCACCGTCAGAAACTTACAATTACAACAGTGTTATCAAAATTTCATACAAACTGGTTATGACGATATAATAGCATTCGTACCAATGTCATGAAACTGTATCTTCACCAAAATATAGAAAATGTCTGTAAAAAATAAAGGAAATCTTTCTTGATAAAGAAATCAATAAAAAAAAAACAGAGTTATTGCCCCTGGATACAAGATTTTAAAACATATAATTTATTATTCATCAATAACTTAGACTTTTGAAATAGTTTACTTTTAACAATATTTTTTACAATAACTATTGGAAAAGACTTTAACAAAATTGATGTTCCTATCATGCATACATCTAAATAAATCATTGATTTTGCAAAATCGGATGACATCGCAGGAGGGTGGAATTACTTTAAGTGAAAGTTAGTTTTTCAACCTTGAACCATTAATTTTGATAGATAACTCAAGGATGGAGCCACGTTGTTGAACAACTATACCTAAATATTCCAATGAGACCGTGGGTGTACTTAGTATATTTTAATATGTTCAAACAAGTAATTATATCATTTTGAATGTGTGCTGACTTTATGTATTGTGAAATAAAACCTTTATCTACAGGTATTGTCAACTTATCATTTACGTATATGTAATTTTGATTTTTAATATCATGAATAGAGTGAAAACCTTACATAGTTGTAATTGTATTTGTCCATCTATACCTTCTGATTATAGGCAACTGATCCCACCTCTGGTGTGTCCAGGGGTCCGTGTTTGCCCAACTATCTATTTTGTATTGCTTGTAGGAGTTATGAGATTGATCACTGTTCGTTATCTTCACCTTGCATTGATAGAAAAATTTCTCGATCAAGCCATCTTGTTTAAAAATGAATAGTGAATACAACGAATAGAGATCATTGTCATAAATCCTATAAAGAATGCAAAATAGAACAAAACATATTTGGTAAGATCAAAGGTGGGATCAAGTGTCTAGGAGTAAGCATCTCCCTGGTCACCGGTCACATCCGCCATGCACTTTATATCTTGGTGAATGAAATTCGATATAATTTACTGAAAACTCGACATAACTATCGGAGAAGTGATGGCAAAGCAATGCCACCATATGTAGTACTGCAAATGCGATAATCGCATTTGTCAGTTTATTTGAAGCTAGATATTACCAACTATTTGCGTATCGCTTTAATATATGCACATGGATACAATCTGTTGTACACCATGACACAATGGGTTTATTAGCTAATGTAAAGAAAAAAAACGAACGCGTTTAATTGTTTCCAAGAATTTAATATAAACTAACTAATTAATTCAAAAGTGGCTTTTAGCTTCTATCCAAAGTCAAATACACCCGATACTTGTTTTCCAAGGTTTAGAAAAGGGGTGGGGTGCTAGAATAAAGCACATGCATTCGGGTCTTCATCTTCAAAACTCAATAGTTTTATCTTCGTTACAATAAATTGTAGAGGAGTGGCGGAAAAATCCATGGTTCTGACGATGTCGATCAATGGACTTAGAATTCATATATTCCATTTCTTCAATACATTAAAAGATATCTCAGCAATGAATATTTCGTGGTTGTGGTTTTTATACGCCCCTCATTAGACAGGACGTATTATGTTATGTTGCTGTCTCTGCGTCTGTCAGGCTGGCTGTCCGTCTGTCCCTCCAGGGTAATGTATTCCGGACTATTTTCCGTAACGGATGCATATACAACTTTGAAATTTGGTCACATCTTCCTTAAGAATTGTAAGAGGAAGTTTGCATTTCAACTGGATTGATCCATCTTTGACCTACTTTAGGGCTATTAGTAGGCCAAACAGTTTTCCGGACTTTTGTTTCGTTACAGATACATATATTGCCCTGAAATTTACACATAAGCTTCCTTTCAGAGGAATACAAGTTCAGTTTGACATTGACCTTTGACCTTAAAACATGAAATTGGTATTACTTAAGACCTAGGTCTGATAAAGAGATGGCATCTTCAGAAATAATGAAAGGATCTACAAATTTGTATCAATGTCAAAGTGACTCCGGTGACCTTGACCTCTTACCCTAAACTTAATTCTGGTATTACTTTAGAACTGGGACTGATAGAGACATGGGATCATTGAAATGATAAAAGGATGCTGGGACTTACAAACTAGGATCACGATAAAGTGATGCCAGTTTTACTGAAGAAAAGAAGGTGTTTTTTGAAAAAAAATTAAAATCAAAAGCCTTCATGGTCTAGATGTTTTAAATGTAGTCAAAACTTGCATGGGTTTTGTCAAGGGAGGAAAATAGTAGTAGTAAGAAAAAATCTCTTTCCTACAGTCAGTACTTCGTTTGGGAGAATTTATAATCGGTAGATTATAATCATATCTTGTTTCAGCCATTTTACAGTGGCTGTTTTATCATGGTATATTCATATACTAAATACCAAAATGCGTAATATAAAAAGACAAAAAATAGTTACGGTCTGGACCAAACACGCCCCAATTTGTTTCACTTTTGCGTAAAAGGTCAAAGGTAATAAAAAAAAAATGGCACGTTACACATTGTCTTATCATGTTACACTCAAATACCAAATATCAAAGGACCATGTTAAAAAACAAAAAGGTATGGTCTGGACAGAAATTCTTTTATTTAGCCTTTACATAAAAGGTCAAGCTACAAAACACTGTCTTAGCATGAAATACCCACATACTAAATATCAGAGGTCTGTGTCAAAAGCTAAAAAGGTTATGGTAGGGAGAAAAAATTACCTAAAATAAAGGTAAAAATCATGTAATCGGTAACGCTGCCGCGGTTTTTTAAAAATATATATAACAGGTAGTGTTTGATTGATTGTATCTTGCTTAACGTCTCTCTCTCGAGAATTTTTCACTCATATCCAGAAGGGCTTCAAATTTAACCCTTTGCTCGGCGCTTACGGCCATTGAGCAGTGATGGTTCTTTAGCATGCCACACCTAGTGTGACATGGGACATCCGTTGTTAAGATCATCTCCGAGGACCCGTGACATTCACACCTGATCCGAGCATTTGGCGATGGAACTGTCACTTCCTGTTTTAACGACTTAGGTCTGTCGCATGCGGGGCGAACGCTCTACCATCTAGGCCACCGCGGCGGTCAGGTAGTGTTTGAGAATGTATTGAACTTTATAAGACATTATGCAATCAAATGCGTAATCCTCAATTATTTCATAAGTGAGTGTAACAATACATATAATGATACATGTACCACTGCACAGACTAGGGCTGACTGGTATAATGACATTTAAATTAAATAAGACATTGTTTACGACAGTACATACTCAATTTGCGATAACTTCAAATTTGAAAATAATGAAAGGTGTTCATAAAAACAGTTCCCTAAATCCCTGATAACTCAAAGTCATTTTGACGAGCCGATAAATGATGTGTAGGTCGAATCCTTTAGTACAATTTGTAAATATCTATGTGTTATCTATGTGTTATATCTATGTGTTATATCCAAGAAGCTAATCAAACTTATATACTTGTGTGTTTAGCTGGGATTCTCATCACCAATATATATACATTATCTGAAATTCTTGTCTACGATATTCAATGTCACATCGCACCTGTAGAAATGTTGGTACTTATACAGATAGAAAGGCTGGTGTATGTAATGGTAAGGCTTTGTTTTGTTCGGCATAATCACCACCTAGTGTATCTTTAATAGATAAAATGAAATTCTTCAATTGTTCAATCTGCACTCTTGTGTCAACGTCTCGACACTTTTATCTCTTTTAAAAAAAAAATGAAATCGATAGGGCAAGCAATTTCCAAAAAGTGGAAGACAAAAAACCTCAAATAGATAACCGATTTAGGTGACGCCATTCTAAGAATTGAAAGCGAAAGAAAAAAATAAATAATACTGATTAATAAAGATGCATTCTTGATGCAGAAATAAATCCCTCGGTTTTACTATCTGTGCATTATATCATATAGTTACTCTGTTTCAGCGTTAAAAAAAATGCACGGCTACATTACAACTGGTAATTTATACAGCTTGGAACAACTTCAAAATTTACAAAATCAGTTACATGACCCAGTTGTGACATTAAACACATTTAGACTTGTGATTGCAGAGCTTATCTGTTTTGCAGATAATCACTTCTTCTAACGCATGTAAACTGCAAAAATATTCTGGTCTGGTATTTTAAATGCACTTGCAGACAAAACACAAGTACGTTCTTGTAATTTGTTGTTGATTACTAAAATGTTGCGAAGTGTAATGTACCCGATCTCTGGTGTAACTAGGAATAGGTTATCCTTTGCCCTTTTCTCAATAGTGTATTCTTAAAGGCTTCAAAAGATTACTAGCTGTGCCTTATCTTCACTTTCACTTTCGACGGGTTTTCAGAAATACACGTATCGAGAAAACTTAAACTTTAATGAACTGCTTTTATAATTCACTGTATCACATGATTGTATGTTGAACAAGCCTATGGACATTTGTATTAATGCTACTATTCCATCATATCGTCGCCGCTTTATGTCTTTTTTCTATCCATATTACAAAAAAGGTCTCACGAAAAGATACTAAAAATGCATTTAGCTCACCTAAGTGAGGTTTTTTTTATCACAAGCTGTCCGTCGTCTGTCCTCTGATCCGACCGTCTATAAGTAAACCTTTTCACATTTTCGACTTCCTATCTATAACTACTTGGCCAATCTCAACCACACTTGGCCAAACGCACCCTTGAGTGAAGAGAATTTAGATTTGAAAAGATAAAGGGTCATACCCCTTCAAAGGGGAGATAATCACAGAAACCCCATGATAGGTTGGGGTCATTTAAAAATCTTTTGATGAAGAACCACTAGGGCAGAAAAGTTGAAATGAAAGCATCCTCACGTAGTGCAAATTCAAGTTAGTTAGAATCGTGACTCCCAGGGGTAGGGTGGAGCCACAATAGGGGATAGAAGTTTTACATGCGAATATGTAGGATAAATCTATAAAAAAAAAACCCTTCTCAAGAATCAGAAGAGTGGATATATCTACATGAAAGTCTTTTGAGATAGAGTGCATGGAGATTCGAGTTTGTTTAGATCATGGCCCCCGAGGGTAGGGTGCGTCCACAATAGGAGATTAAAGTGTTTCAAGCTGATATATAGGAAAATCTTCCCCAGGACCACTGAGCAAATTCCTATCAAACTTGATACACACCTTTGGGTAAAGGTGATTCAAATTTGTACAGATGAAGGAACGGCATACCTCCCCTTTAGGCAGGGTGGCGTCTCAATGATGGATCAAAATTTTACCTGCAAATACTTAGGGATATTTTTTGAAAAAAAAAATCTTTTCTGTAATCACTCGGTCAATTTAAACTAAACATGGCACAAAACATCTTTCGCTGAAGTTTCTTTAATTGTGGGGCCATGCCCTTTTGCAAGGGGATATGCTAACTAAGTTTTGCATTTTTGTGGTTACCTTTGAAAAGGATTCTTGATCTGAACCAAGATGCTGATATCATCACGGTGTTTGTCTATTGCGAGGAACTGCTGCTCGGGTGATATTAATATGGCCCATGGACGTATTGTTACAATTCACTAAATGCTAAGCTTTTTAAAAGTGTAAATTCATGGCTTATCCAAAGAATAGTAGATGATAAGCACATGAAACATTTTTCACAAATTGCACACGAAAATGGAAAGATTACATACGTATAATAATTTTGTACAATTTGTCACAGAATTCCCCATGACCCCCGCACGTAAAATGATGTATGCAAACATTTTATCTCATGTGGTTGGTACGTGTTAGGACAGTCAGATAATTTTGGAATTTAAAGGAAGGGAAGGTCACCGTGAAGAACATTCAAATCAAATTTACTTCATTCTTTCAGGAGGTAAGACAATTCTTTCTGGTTATATCAGATGTCTATTGCACTATACATCTATATAGTGATTTAAAAAAAAACTGAAATAGGAGATATCAAAATAATGAATGTATTAACAAAACGTTTTGTGATAATCTACATGTACCATTCACTAACTCATTTTAATGATTTTTTTTTTTTTACCAAATAACATACATTGTGTATTTTGTCTAGGGTATATATCTATCTAAGTCAATATATTTCTATAGAAATGAGTTTTTATGAAATAGAACTAGTTCAATATATTTCTATTTTCAGAAAAATAAAACACAGGGAAATGTACAAACTATTCATGACTGCCTTTCCAGCAGGTCTGGTTGTTGTCTGCTTAATTCTACAATGTAAGATGGAGATATTTTCAATTATGATTGTTTTTATGATATTCTGATTATACGAATGCAATATAAATATGTTGTATTATATAATCAATCCTGATTCAAAGGTATGGTATTTGATTGAAGCACAGTCGTAAAAAACATTATATTGGCTAACATTTAAAAAAATGAAATAAAAATAATTCATCACAAACGTTTATTCTAATTTGTTTTCAAATAAGTTATGGTTTAGGTGCTAATGCACAGGACTGCCAAACTGCTAAACTACAGGCTTGCGTTGAAAGCTTCAGGTCTGATGTGTTATCAGCGGGCCGCGACAAAACAAGACTGTGCAGGTTAGGAAGTTTCATTTTTACGACATTTACTTCTCAATTTAGGAGTTGTTGATGCGTTTTAAAATGGGTGAAGTTATTTGAAGTGGAAATGTATAGTTAAATAAGACAATACAATGCCTGATATCATCAACCTCCTGTTGTTGTTTTCTTTTGTGTGAATTCGATCACAAGAATACGCTGTATTTCGGGATGTATATTGACAAGCGTGATTATCTGTATAATGACCGCCTTTGATACTATATATATAATGTAATAATATGAAAAAGTGATCAATGAAATATTAAATATATCGACATATTAGATGATGTGATATACTAAATAACACATTTATTGTTTTTGCCGTGTTTTAAAGAATAAGCATAAAAAAATCAGCTTGCTATGGACTTAGCTTTTAAATGTAGGATCAGGAAATATAAATTCCATTACCTATGTTGCGTAAAAAAAAAACCTTTTGATAAAAAGAAGTTTTGACTAGTAGCTTGGATATGAGGGAGGGGTGTTATAAGAAACAAACTGCATCTAAAAAAGAGATGAACACAAGTTTCTTTGAAATATTCTTATTTTTAAAATGAAATTTCAAAGTTTTCAAAAAAGACGGGGAATAATTTCGATGTATATAGAAAACATTTGGAGTAAAGAGGACATCATAAATTATGTGATCTTCACTGTATGGAGTACTTTGATTATTGGTGTTTAATGGAATTCCAAGACTTTCAAAATAGACGGGAAACATCCATGACGTCGATACACGTGACTATGGAAATCAATATATCTAAAACGTATGATGTAGGAAACACCGTAACGATATATTATTCAACATTTCTAATACAAGTATTCTTATATACAGTGCCGCCAATACCTATTTGAATTGCGTGAATAAAGTTGTCAGTGACTGCAACCTGGACTCCAGCACACACTCAGTCAGCCAGGCAATCACTGCTGCCAAACATGAATTATCTCTAGCCGGATGTGGTAAGTCACGTACAAAGCATTCCAATTACTAGCATGTGCTACCGAATGTTACAATCGGTATCCTCGATATCATTTATGAAGTTTTTGAAATTAAGTCGCACACATAACAATGCATTATAGAAATGATTTACATAAACCAATACGAAAGATGTCATTTTGAAAACATTTAATGGTATAACATGTGTCGTGATTGTCCCCGTCACTCGATGTATAGCTTTGACGTGATCAGTCTACTTTCATATTGATCAGACACAAATTAAACGACAGCAGTATAACATTTCGTATATCTTTGGACCATAGTCGCTGCATGGTTTATTTTATGCATAAATAAGCGTACATGAAATAAAATTGAACTAAATATAATATTGTGGTAAACAAAAAAGAGAAGAAGTACTCAGCTTCGATGAAAACTTTTACTCAATTTAACCTGTTTTATTAAAATCTCTGTAATGTATTGGCATTTTATTTTGACATTGACATCAAAATAAAGGGTCTATGGCCCCGAACAATGGACCAAAATGAAATTTAACTTATTTTTCTGATAGTATGCGTATCTGCCATGTAAGGGGTTAAAACAAAACATTACCATAGAATTTTACAGTCTGGGTGTTGATCACTTCACGTTGATCGGGGGTGGAATTTTACAGTCTGGGTGTTGATCACTTCACGTTGATCAGGGGTGGAATTTAACAGTTTGGGTGTTGATCACTTCACGTTGATTGGGGGTGGGTAAAATACCTTCTAATATTTTTTTTGAAAATATTCGAATTGTTTAATATAGACATATATGTCTTGATACGTTTCTTTAAAATTTAATTATAGATTCTATTATTTTTTACAGTATTGAGTTCGGCGAATAGTTTGAAAAATTTACCTTCAAACATATCCTCTAGCGTGGTTATATAATTACATAAATCAACTTGTGACTAATCATTATTTCATTTATATATAAATAAGTTATAATATATATAAATATATACAAAATAAGTTTTATATATATAGATAGATAGATATATTTGTTTAATTTTAACGTTCCGCTGTTTGTGACGTAACGTCGCTATGTTACTAAATGCAAAGCTGCTGAAGATTTGAAATGAAAGCGCTAAACGTCTTCGTGTTTCATTTTTAACTTTTACCTATATATATATATATATATATATATATATATATATATATATATATATATATATTCATTTACTAATGGATTATGAAAACTAGTACATTTAATCCCTTTCGGACCGAAGTGTTCGAGAGTGGATTTTTGACCTTTACAAAAAATCTACCGGTCAAATTGATCTTTTTATGGAAACTGATTAATTTCCACAATTTCTCCAAAAAAATAATAAGAAAAGAAAATCAAAATCTTTATCAAATACACATTTTCAATTCTCGTACAAACACTATATAAATATATATTTAAATCGAGGCAAGCTACTGGCAAACAATTGATGGTACAGGGGCGTCAAAAGTCTCGATTGAAGTCAGCATTTCGCCAATTCTGTGGTCATTATAACGATCTAGTTCGTCAATACAGCTTATCATTGGGTCAAATGCTGTCTGACCTGTTTCATAACGATTGTTAGGCCGTTCTTGGCAGACTGATTTTGACTACGGATAACTCCGTTTACCTGGTCAGGGTACAGGGCTCACGACAAGTGTGATCGGTCGAGAGGACATGTTTACTCCTCCTAGGCACCCACCTGTGGTGTGTCCAGGGGTCCGTGTTTGCCCAACTATATATTGTGTATTTCTTATAGGAGTTATGAGATTGATCACTGTCCGTTATCTTCTCCTTTCATAAAAATGTCTTTACTTGAAACATTTGATAGTTATAGGGAACAAAAATGTACCTACATATATCATTAGATTTCAAATAAAGTAGCAAAAATTATGCAAGAGAGATCGAAACAAATCAAAATTGCGATATGATGTATCACGGTTGACAAGGGATTCTTACTCCTCCTAGGCACCCGATCTCACTTCTGGTATATCCAGGAGTTCTTATTTGCTCAACTCACTCTTTTTCATTTCTTAAAGGAGTTATGAGATTGGTCACTGTTCGCTATCTTCACTTTTCATCTATACCACTACAATTTTGACATGCACTGCTCATAATATGTTTAATTATGAAATTGTCAGCGCACTGCCTACTTTTGTTTTATATCTTTATTCTTTTCCAAAGTACTTGTGTTTTTCCATCATCAAATTGAGAAATAATCTGATCAATGCATTTATACCATATATATTTCAAAGTATTTCTATTTTTTGTAATAGGAAATGGTGCCAGTGGATCAGTTTACAGTATCTTGACCATTGTTGTAGGAATTTGCCTTCATAGACTGTTTTAAAAAATCATCACAACTTCGAGTGTTTTAAGGTAGTAAAATTCCCATATGACGTCATGCGGTTTTTCAAAATTGTTATCTATAGGTACTTTCAGAATTTCATTCCATGTTAAATTACTGAGGAAGTTTATATTTTCTACAAATAATCAATTAGTAGTATCTGTATCTACATGTATATCTAAAAATAATGTTTTCATGGGCAATAACTACTACTGTCTCTGTTGTTTATCTATTGTGAATAGCTTTCGCTGATATCCATAATTAATTCATATACTTTTTCAAAAGTGAAATTGTTGAAATTAGAATTTTGCCATTTTAACCAATTGTATGTATAAATATTAAAAGTAGCATTATTACTATTATTAGTATGTTGTTAAATGAAAATATACGATTTTCTGATGTTGACATATATTTCACTCAATGTATATCTGATATCTTTTTGTAGGTAATAGCACATTTTTTCTCTCGTTATTGATTGAATTGTACTATATGTATATTAAGGTAGCTCCACACACGCAGTTTTATCTGATAAGTTTAAAAGGTGTATTTATTTTCATTCATTAGAGTTATAACTAACAAATTATCCAATAAAATACATAGGTCATCACACTTTTTAAGATGCGAGGCGTATATAAACAGAATAGTATATCACCGTCAGAAACTTACAATTACAACAGTGTTATCAAAATTTCATACAAACTGGTTATGACGATATAATAGCATTCGTACCAATGTCATGAAACTGTATCTTCACCAAAATATAGAAAATGTCTGTAAAAAATAAAGGAAATCTTTCTTGATAAAGAAATCAATAAAAAAAACCCAGAGTTATTGCCCCTGGATACAAGATTTTAAAACATATAATGTATTATTCATCAATAACTTAGACTTTTGAAATAGTTTACTTTTAACAATATTTTTTACAATAACTATTGGAAAAGACTTTAACAAATTTGATGTTCCTATCATGCATACATCTAAATAAATCATTGATTTTGCAAAATCGGATGACATCGCAGGAGGGTGGAATTACTTTAAGTGAAAGTTAGTTTTTCAACCTTGAACCATTAATTTTGATAGATAACTCAAGGATGGAGCCACGTTGTTGAACAACTATACCTAAATATTCCAATGAGACCGTGGGTGTACTTAGTATATTTTAATATGTTCAAACAAGTAATTATATCATTTTGAATGTGTGCTGACTTTATGTATTGTGAAATAAAACCTTTATCTACAGGTATTGTCAACTTATCATTTACGTATATGTAATTTTGATTTTTAATATCATGAATAGAGTGAAAACCTTACATAGTTGTAATTGTATTTGTCCATCTATACCTTCTGATTATAGGCAACTGATCTCACCTCTGGTGTGTCCAGGGGTCCGTGTTTGCCCAACTATCTATTTTGTATTGCTTGTAGGAGTTATGAGATTGATCACTGTTCGTTATCTTCACCTTCCATTGATAGAAAAATTTCTCGATCAAGCCATCTTGTTTAAGAATGAATAGTGAATACAACGAATAGAGATCATTGTCATAAATCTTATAAAGAATGCAAAATAGAACAAAACATATTTGGTAAGATCAAAGGTGGGATCAAGTGTCTAGGAGTAAGCATCTCCCTGGTCACCGGTCACATCCGCCATGCACTTTATATCTTGGTGAATGAAATTCGACATAATTTACTGAAAACTCGACATAACTATCGGAGAAGTGATGGCAAAGCAATGCCACCATATGTAGTACTGCAAATGCGATAATCGCATTGGTCAGTTTATTTGAAGCTAGATATTACCAACTATTTGCGTATCGCTTTAATATATGCACATGGATACAATCTGTTGTACACCATGACACAATGGGTTTATTAGCTAATGTAAAGAAAAAAAAAAACGAACGCGTTTAATTGTTTCCAAGAATTTAATATAAACTAACTAATTAATTCAAAAATGGCTTTTAGCTTCTATCCAAAGTCAAATACATCCGATACTTGTTTTCCAAGGTTTAGAAAAGGGGTGGGGTGCTAGAATAAAGCACATGCATTCGGGTCTTCATCTTCAGAACCCAATAGTTTTATCTTCGTTACAATGAAGTGTAGAGGAGTGGCGGGAAAATCCATGGTTCTGACGATGTCGATCAATGGACTTAGAATTCATATATTCCATTTCTTCAATACATTAAAAGATATCTCAGCAATGAATATTTCGTGGTTGTGGTTTTTATACGCCCCTCATTAGACAGGACGTATTATGTTATGTTGCTGTCCCTGCGTCTGTCAGGCTGGCTGTCCGTCTGTCCCTCCAGGGTACTGTATTCCGGACTATTTTCCGTAATGGATGGATGCATATACAACTTTGAAATTTGGTCACATCTTCCTTAAGAATTGTAAGAGGAAGTTTGCATTTCAACTGCATTGATTCATCATTGACCTACTTTAGGACTATTAGTAGGCCAAACAGTTTTCCGGACTTTTGTTTCGTTACAGATACATATATTGCCCTGAAATTTACACATAAGCTTCCTTTCAGAGGAATACAAGTTCAGTTTGCATTTCAGCTGAATTGATCCGTCCTTCCGTGACCTACATAAGCGCTAAAAGTAGGCCAAACAGTTTGTCGGTTTGGTCAAAGGCTTCCTCTTGGAGGAATATAAGTTCAGTGTGCATTTGATCTGGATTGGTTCATCCATGACCTACTGTTCAGCTAAAAATAAATCAAGAAGCTCCTGGGCTTTTTCTTCACTACGGATGCTGCGCAGCTATTGTCCGGATATATAGTTATATGCTTCCTCGCGGAGGAATACAAGGTCAGTTCGCATTTCAGCTGGATTGGTCCATCCTTGACCTACTTATTGGAAAAAAAATATCTTAAACAGTTTTCCTGGGTGTCTTTCATTATGGATACAGATATTGCCCTGAAATTCAGCCAAAGGTTTCCTCTCAGAGGAATACAAGTTCAGTTTGGATTTCAGCTGGATGGGTCCATCCTTGACCTACTTTTCAACTAAAAATAGGTATGACAGTTTCCTGGGTTTTTTTTTCATTATGGACATAGATATTGACCTGATATTTAGTCAAAGGCTTCCTCTCAGAGACAAATATGTGCAGTCAACATTTCAGCTGGATAGGCGCACTATGAACTAGCGTACATTAGGGGTAGATGTAGGTCAAACAGTTTTCCAGATTTTGTTTGTATGATCACAGATATTGCTCTGAAATATAGTAACTCAAATTCATATTCCCGAAAGCCTCTTTACTGATTATACATTTTACAATTATAAACTTTTAACACTATGTAGTTATGATAAATTTGTATCCGACCTTGAATCAGAACCCTGGAGTTGCAAGCTTCACAATTTTGGTACATCTCTTTCTGTTTTTCCTTACAATGCATCCATTATTTATTATATACATGTACTATTGCCAACAAAATTAAAGAAGGACCTTTCAATATTTTTAATCATAAAGACATGTAATTACTATGACCATTTTGATTCCTTGTATTTTAAAGCTAGTACCAAAACCTTTAGATTCTAACATGTATACATAAACTGTTTTTAAGTATCAAACACAAAAAAAGAACTTTTAGCTATTGATCTTAATCATAGTGTTTTATTTTGATAAAGAAAGGTGAAGATAACGAACAGTGACCAATCTCATAACTCCTGTACGCAATGTAAAATAGATAGTTGGGCAAACACGGACCCCTGGACACACTAGAGGTGGGATCAGGTGCCTAGGAGGAGTAAGAATCCCCTGTCAACCGATCACACCCGCCGTGAGCCCTATGTCCTGATTGAATGCAAGACAACTTGCCCCCAAGACAACTCGCCCTCAAGACAACTCACCCCCTCTCAGGAAAACTCGCCCTCTTTCAGGATATACCACCCCTTCTCCTGAGACAATTCGCCCCCAATATTATATATAAATATATTATCACATTTTATTTTCATTTTCTGTATGTGTGTGTGTTTAATTCTACAAAAAATTAGACTTTTAACTCTAAAAAGATACGTCATTATATACAGATTTAATTATTGCATTTCAATTTTTTTTTTATATTTTTGATAATTCATTAGGCAATGAAATTTATATTTACTGATCTTCGGAAAATTGATTAAATGTCTCCAATGCAGAGAACAATGGGGGGGGGGGGGTGTTGTTGTTGTTGTTAGGGAGGCGTGTGTGTGTGTGTGTGTGTGTGTGTGTGTTTTATAGATATACATGTAGTATACTCAAGTATAACTAATTCCCGTGGAAAAATCATAAAATTCCCATGTTAGAAATTTTATAACGGCCTTCCTTTACTCATTCTTTTTACGCGGTGATTTCAAAGTGAAAAGTACTCTGATGATGAGTACCTTAACGTTTGAAGTAAATTGATAACAGCTCAATTAGATTTAATAACAGACGCAGATTATACAAAATTATACTACGTCAGCCATAGACCAAGCTAATATTTCCCTACCACACGCTTACTTGCTTCCGCTGAAATTATATATTTTACATGTACATAAAACTGATGATGAATTTGAACCCAGACACTGGCTTTTCACTAAAATGTTTCGTCTTGCATAAAAAGACTCGAAGTTCGGTGTTGATGTGAACATGTCTTTTTGTCTGTAATGTATATACTATCTGTAAGAAATGTATTAATGTTTGCTAATAAACCTCTTGGATTTAAACCAAAAATAATAATTGTAGACATGTATGATATCAAGGGGAGAATTATCGTAAGAGAGGGGACGAGTTGTCTCGAGGGCGAGTTTTCTTAGGGGCGAGTTATCCTGATACATCCTGCTCAGGTAAACGGAGTTATCCGTAGTTAAAATCAGTGTGCCAAGAACGGCCTAACAATCGGTATGAAACATGTCAGACAGCAATTGACTCAATGATAGGTTGTATTGACGAACTAGATCGTTATAACGACCATACAATTTGCGAAATACTGATTGTTGACTGTTGAAACGCCTGTACCATCAACTTGCTTGTCAGTAGCTTGCCTCGATTTAAAAAGTGACAATACACAGAACAAGCTCTTGTGTATCGAATCATTTGAGAGATATATACACCATATGCAGGTGATAATGGAATATTGCTACATAAATATGGGAAGTTGACGATGGAGGAGCTGAACTCATATCATTCCGTTTTACATACAGTTGAGTTGTCAGTTTGCCATTAATGTCCACTTTAAAAGTAAAGTAAAATAATGGATACTTAATGTATAGATATAAGATGTCATAATGTCATTTAATTGTGTTTTATTGTTTCATTCCTCTATTTGCCCTTGTAAAGCGCCTTACAGTAATTTGCTTTATATAAGCCTGTATATAAATTTTATTATTATCACTGGGGTCATGAAATTTACAATTACCTGTTCCTTCTATGTTCATCATCTAAAAGTATCAATAGTATCAAGGAAGATGTTATCTAATGTTTTACAAATAAATATTATATATCAAGTTTGGTTCCTCCTCGAGTAAGAATTTTTACCCCAGGAATCATGATATTTACAATCTTGATGTTTTACACATAAACGCAATACATATATCAAATTTGCCCAATTTCTACACCAGGGGTCATGCAATTTACAATTTTGATAGATGAGTAAATTACAACATCTGGTATTAATTAGCATTAGTATGACTTATTTACATAAATAAGTGCTTGTGCTACACGACTATATGCATTTATTTTTTCTTACATATGTGTATGGTTTTAGACATTGCTTAATTCATGTCAGTTTCTAAGATCCCCGGGACACAGGAGTCCAGAAAATTACATTTTATATCCCCCTTTTCCAGAGATACTTTCTATCAAATTTAAAAAAAAAATTGTAATGGTAGTTCTCAAGAAGTTAAACATCTGTTTACTGTCACAACAGAAACTGACCACTAGCAATAGGTCACATGAGTGAATCAATTGACCTAATAATCTATTAATTAACATTATTGAAATGTATTGAAATTTTTATATCCATGGTAAGATATTCTTTATATATTTTTATATTGAATTCAATTTGGTACTTTGACCTCTTTATTTTCAAAATAATTGAAATTATGTCTATACACATATGAGAGATGTCTTTGAGAGGAATGTAGGACAACCACCATTTTCAATTGATATTTCATAAAACATTTCACGTTCCTTCAATCTAGCATTGCTAACAGACGTACGTGTATGTTACATGTACAAGCAAATCTTTGATAATCTAAATTATTAAATTGGTTATAATGAATGCAAACAATAAATATTAATGTTAGGAATATTTGACACCATAATTCTCTGACAGTTGAAATAATGTATCACAATTGACGGAATGTAATGTTCTTGAATACAATCGAGTAGTTTATGAAACTATAAGAAATGTACGTTACAATATATCATGTGCACCCCCATAATATCGTACTGATATAGAGTCAGAACAGCATTTACTATTTCAAAAATGGGAACAATGTCGTCTAACAATTTGCATATCCTTTGGATTCGACCCACAAACCACCAGATATGGCCAAGTCTTAAAAATGATTGATTTTGATATCAAAATATTACCTAGGATTTGTGCTATTTGTAATCGTTTATCTTTTTTTATGCATTTCATAGTTTTCAAATACATGTACCATGTCTTCAAAATTATGTTATTTTATTGCCACTTTCTTCAATGTAACGTGAAAGTTATGCAAGTGCTTATCAGTATATATGTAATATACATGTATACAACATCTCACATATATAATATAATTAAACAGCACATTATGTATAAAATAATTGAAGATTATCTCTAGTAACATTTTTTGAATAAATGAATACATGCTACCGTTATGAACTACGCTTTAAAATTATCCGAAAAGTAGGGTAACGAATTAAAAGGACACCCCGTTATGAAGCGCTTCCTGTTAGCCCGAATTTTTTCACAGGTAACATGTGAACGCAGGTGGTACGGTACCTGATCGCGTGTCATTCCTTACATTGTAAATAAATGGTAAATTATCGGTGAGGAAGTAATCGAGACTTCGTTGGAACAACCAGTATGCAGAAGCAACTAATGATGTAAGTGAATTAATATGATATATCAATGCAATTGCAAAGTTCTACGAAAGTATACGATGTTATTTTCACTATCATGTCGTGCCTTCTATACTTCGAAGTTTTTTTTTAGTTTGACATGCGTCATAAATTGGATATCATTTGTAATCGTAACTCCTATACAGCATTCCCTACTTATTTGAAACAAGTTAATGTACAGAGACTTGTCTTCCGGATTGAGTGTGTGTGTGTGTGGGGGGGGGGGGGGGGGTAAATAAAAATTGGAATCCTCTTTAAAATCACTGATCACCTTTGAAGTCGATCTGATAAAGATTGGTAATTAATATATCGTTCAGATTACACACTTATTATATTGTTTTCCACAATCAGGCAGACATGTCCAGATGTACACTGTGGTTTAATGTACATATTATACATGTACATTGTATGTTCTATGGGTGAATGGAATGCAAGGTGAAGATAACGAACAGTGATCAATCTCATAACTCCTATGAGCAATACAGAATAGGTAGTTTGGCAAACACGGACCCCTGGACACACCAGGTGGGATCAGGTGCCTAGGAGGAGTAAGCATCCCCTGTTCACCGGTCACACCCGCCGTGAGCCCTATATTTTGATCAGGTAAACGGAGTTATCTGCAGTCAAAATCAGTGTGCCAAGAACGTCTTAACAATCGGTATATAATGTAAAACTTATACGGTACCAATTTTGATGCACCAGATGCGCATTTCGACAAATAATGTCTCTTCAGTGATGCTGAACCGAAATGTTTGAAGTCCGAAATAACAATGAAGTTTTAGAGCTATTTTAGCCAAACCCAGCGTGCCAAAATATGTGGAGTCAAATTCGTCTATGGATAAGAGCTATGCATTAGGGAGATAATCCTTAATTTCGAAATGAATTTCTAAATTTTATAACAGCAATTAAATATAATAGGATACTTTATTTCTAAGTCCAAATTAGACAAACATGTGATTATTACAACAATGAAGAGAAGAGATGCCAAATAATAGATTGATTGATTAAATATTGTTTGACTTCCCTCTCGAGAATATTTTCATTCATATGGAGACGTCACCACTGCCGGTGAAGGGATGCAGAATTTAGGCCAATAATCGGCTTTTACATCCTTTGAGCAGAAAGGGATCTTTATCGTGTCACACCTGCTGTGACATGGGACCTCGGCGTTTGCGGTCTCATCCAAAGGACCGCCCCATTTAGTCGCCTTCTACGACAAACAAGGGGTACTGAGGACATATTCTAACCCGGACCCTCTTGGGACCCAAACAATAGAATATGCATATTAATCAGTAACAACAACTGACAAGATAGACTCAAAAACACATAATTCTTTTACAAAGGTCATACACACATATATATTACTATAGATCTACCATGTTATTGTTAATAAATCTACTCACAAGATCAAGAATTTCTTTCTCTTCTGTGTTGAGTATCCAAAATAGCTTTTGTTCATTATCTAAAGTACAATAATTTTCACCATGTCCAATTTTCAGTAATGAATTATCATATGCTTATACTTTGAAAAATCTCGATTTACTTGCTGATTATAAACTTTTCGAAAAATTTGTCTATTCTATCTAATGTTCATAGTGTACATGTATATCATATTATATATATTACGGAAATTTTGACATGTTATTGTATCTGTTATTTGTTTATATTGAACTTTGAATAAATAAAATTTGAAATTTAAAAAGGTAGGAAATTCTGGATATTTTCTACAAAATTAGATATTCCTTTTCTTTCGTTATCGTTTTGTATGCCCCCGAGATCGAAGATCATTCTGTCATTTTGTAATTCTGTAATTCTGTCATTCTGTCTGAAACTTTAACCTTGCTAATAACTTTTGAACAGTAAGTGATAGAGCTTTGATATTTCACATGAGTATTCCTTGTGACAAGACTTTTCCGTTGGTATTGAACCTTTTGACCTTGACATTTGACCTACTTTATTTTTTCTTTTTTTACATTGGTCATAACTTCTAAATGGTAAATATTAGAGCTTTCATATTGTACATGAACATTTCTTTTGCCAAGATCTTTCTACTGGTACAAAGATATTTGCCCTTGTGACCTTGGCCATCTTCGGATTTGGCCATTATCGGGGGCATTTGTGTTTCACAAACACATCTTGTTTTCCACATGTTATTAAAAATGTATATATTTCAAGTACACAGGGAACTTTATCGCTAAAGCTAGGACTATTGTCTTGTGTATTATGATAAGTGTATCAATTATATTCTATATTCCATATACTATGTTACATTTACGGATAAGTTCAAGTGTCGGTGGTGGTCAGATTGAATGACGATCCTACTTCAAGAACATGAATCCCATTGGAACCACAACTAGCTTTGTCCTGGCCTTTTGCAGATGCAACATGCAGTATGTCCTCTTGGTGTGCAAGGAAAAGGAAGAGTTACCGATTTTTGGACTTAATTGAGGTGTTACAGTTGTAGATGTTGATGGTGCGGATTCACATTGACAATCTGTCGTGTTTGCCATGTGATCTTAACATGTTGTGTGACGTGCGCATATGCACCTACATCTGTTGCATAGGAAGTCATTGTCTTTTTTTTTTTTTGGTCACCTTGTGTTCTCCCAGAGAATTTGGAGATAATGACTGAATTTTCTTGAAATGCTGTATCTGTATTTCTGCCGTACCACACGTGGATAATTACAACAATTTTAATTAGTAATTACCAGGTATATGCTATGTCAAATAAAATCTATTTAATTTTACATATTTTTTCTCCATTACTTTACAAAACGAAGGAGAGTGTTGTTGTTGCCAATATCCACCCCCTTTTATAGCTAGTATGATCCATAAAAGAAACATTAAAATCCCTCAAATGGAGGGCTTTACCTACTATACTCCCACCAGGACTTTACTCTGGAATCACTAAAGGCCTAATGATTAATGCTAATTTAAGTAATTGTCCAAGCTTATATTTTATTTTATTCGTTTCAGTGTTGTTCCACGTAAGAATCATGCAAAGGGTGGCACATCGACCGTCAGGGATTGAATCGATACTTATATATACTTTACCACTATACATAAGAATCCTATATGTGGTACTAATTTTTTCATCTGATGCATACCTGCAGATATATGTTACTAAAAATAGATTACCCCCACAATCAACACAAATAGCTAAAAATAGGCAATAAATTGTAAATTGTATAATCAATATCGAGGGGAAAATACCAATATATTTTGGTCAATAAAAATATACAATGGCAAATAAAGTCCCCTTTTCCTTTATGCATTGCCATAGTGACAATATCTTACTTGTCTCAATGACAACGGTTGATTTTATTTGATGAATATGGTTTTCTTGAAAAAAAAACATCCAATTTTTAAAATTACTTTTCTTAAAACAGCAAACACTTACAATCGTATGAGATTTATAAAAGACAAAAGGGGATTTTGTTTAATCACTTTTCCTTTTCAAAAGTGTGGAAAATTCATTTTTTTTTTCAGAAATGCCTTCTTTAAAATGGTGAAAAATTCCGGGAAAATGAAAAAAATGAGATATATTGAAATCATTGAAATATGATAATTGTGCATTAACTTATCATCTTTAATTATTTTAGCTAATGTTTATATCAATGTATTTTCATTTTTGTTTCTTAAACTATCGAAATATCATATAAGATCCTACCGAATAGGTAAAACAAGATTTCTAAGAAATTTAAGTCGGGATCGAAATTCCCATTATACCTAACCCATTTGTTTCCACCACGAGTTGTACAGACGCATTTCAATTTGAAATTGGAGTTGTTTTTAAGCTTACCTTTGTAAGTTTTAGTGAAGAGGTCATGTTACTGTTATATGTGAAGATGTGTGGTTTATCAACACTAACGATCGGTTAAAATTCATATGGAGCACCAGGTAAACAAGGTTGGGCCTATATCTCTTTACCACAGGGGCTCAGTTTCAACATTCAGGGTATTCTTTAATCTCTTTAGAGAAGTTGATCACAGTGCATGGGCTTGTCATATGTAGAGGTTAGAATTAATTTTCCCCGGAAAAAGAATGTTCCCACCCCCGAAGATTTTTTTCTCTACAGCACATGTGAATCGAGAGGCAGTTGATAAACTTCACTAAAGAGATTAAGTATTACATTAAGATAGGGGATTTTTTTAATGAAAGAAAACTTAACCTTAAACTGATATTGTTATCAGTGGAAAAGAAAACCAAGCATTATACCTTTACTTTCATTAAAGGTACCCTATTTTTATAAGCCGAACCTCTGTGTTTTGTACTCTACATTTTGTGTATGAAATTAATTCCGAATTATACATAATTATATTATGGAAATATATCAAGTTCCTTAGCATGTTCCAATAATTGTAGAATGCTGTTTAGATCTGAACCAGCTAAAAATTGCTTAATGCCTACAAATTGTGTGGACTCACAGGGAAAATTATGATATAGCATTGGAAGACTTGGCACATTTATTTATGCTTCTTTTTATTTCAATTGTGTCAGAGGAATTAGCTGACTGAAGATAGTTAATTCTAAATTTGTTAAAATCTTATTCATGCATTCATTATTGATCAAATACCTGGATTGAGTAACTCAAATATTTGTTTTATAATGCAATATGTGAAGAACAACAAAAGACAGAAATCAGTTTGAATTAAAGATATATTTTAAGGAATGTGAACAATTTCCAAATTTTGCAAATAACCACATGTCTATATGAATGTATACACAAAACAAATTCAACTGGGGTTGCATTGTTCAATGACAAACAAAGTAGATTGAAAGTTGCAAGTTTACAAATAATCTCAAGCATGTTAAAAGGTCTTCCATTCAAAATGATATATTTGACTGGTGGCCTTAACATTGACCTTTGTCCTACATACTTACAGAAAATTTGATTATAAGTTATATTTTGCAAAGCGTATGAGGTACTGCTTTTATATTTGGCATATGTATTTATCTCATACAATAAATAACATACAATGGCACATGGTTTCTTTTTGTTGTAATCAGAGGGCATCAGTGTTTCACAAACATGTCTTGTTAAAGATACATATTTTTCAATAACAAAATGTTGTTTAAAGTCAAAATATGTGGTCAATTTACTAGTTAAGCAGCCTTCATTTCTTTTCTGTAACTAGTATTGTAAAACTTTAACAATATTCTCTAATATTATTTTCAAATACATTAATAAGGTTAAAAATTTCGATTATTTACAGTTAGGCCATGATATATCTAATTCAAACAAGTATGTTACATTTGTAAACCAACTAATCACTTCTAGCCAGTATAGATTGTGTACACATGTATATGTACATATTTACGTGTACAATAGTGAATTGTGTGATACTCATTCCTTTTGTATAGTGTTTTTACATAACATATACCAATGAAATCAATTGTGTTTTTTTAATGATTATCTACAATAGAAATGGTTTTTTTTTCATGTTGAAATCATACAATACAGTGTTCCACAAACAATGCATTGTTCACTATGAACATGACAGTACATGGAAATTTGAACACCTAAATCTGAGATGCATTTCGTTCAGAATACATTGTTACAGTACTAGGATATTCAATATATACTCTGTATCATATATATATATATATATATATATATATATATATATATATATATAATGAAAAAGTAACAGTACATACATGCACATGTTCCGGAAATGGAAATTGTAAACAAAAAAGTCTTTAAAATAAATGTACAGTCTATCTGTAATTATTATTGACTTATTGTTGTGTGATCATATAATAAAAGGAAATTATTTAATACATTACTATCCCACAACCTTAACCATGTTGATATTGCATCTATATGTTTGTACAGAGGTATTTAACTTTGAGCTTAAATCTTGTTGAATTTCCAGAGTTACTGCATCTCTGTCAATAACATCAATGGTAGCCAAGATATCTTCATCCTGAATCTGTTCATTTACTTTTGAACTCTGTTTTCTAGAGAAGTAGGATGTAATTTGATTTACAGTCAGCCACTCTAATGGAAGAAAGAGGCGCT
Organism: Ostrea edulis; assembly: GCF_947568905.1. Lineage (NCBI taxonomy): Eukaryota > Metazoa > Mollusca > Bivalvia > Ostreida > Ostreidae > Ostrea > Ostrea edulis. The sequence continues at coordinate 48,334,176 of NC_079171.1, forward strand.
CACCAGTAACATTTCTCATGTTCTGCATTTCTTTTGCAACATCTGTGGCATTGACTTTCTGTCCTGTTTCTTCTCCTTCCCTGAACTTGTTGTCAAGAAAATCTCGCAACTTTGAGCTAAATCTTCCAACATGACGCCGTGGAATTTTCAGGGCCCACCCGATTCCCTTAACATTATCATAACTGACACTGGTGGAATTGTCTCTTGAAGCCAGCACTGTGTCTCTGTATGTTATTGTTATTTCATTGCATAAACGGGCCCACTGCCTTCTAATATGGTCATATGGTGTCTCCTTTTGTAGTTGGAACTCATGTTGGCCTGTTGTAAGATGACCATCCAGTTCAGCGTAGGTATGGAACTGACATATGCAGCCTGATTCTGGAAAAAAATAAAGAGCAAACTCGGTGGACATGGGGATGAGTTCCTTGGGATTTTCAATCTGCTGTTGTGAAACCATTTAGAGTGAAACATCCTGACCGGTGATGGTGTTGTTGATTTCCACCGACTTTGTCCAAATTCTCCTTTGACAAGTCTACACCTCCTCCAATGTCATATGCTTTCCTCATGGGGATTGACCCATCATCATGGAACTCTACTTCACTGTACAAACTAACCTGCTTCATTTTGTGAGATTTCAGAGACTGATTTTCAGGGTTGATGGAAATATGTGACACCTGACATCCACTGACTCCTGAATAATGATAAATGATAATACACATGCACATTTTATTCCATGGACTGGAATATTTAGAATGAATTTATTATGTTGGTAAATATATTTCACATACATATTAGATTTGTCTTTGTGCAAACTGAATAATGTTTAACAATCTATAATCACCTCGCAATTCATTCCGAGAGGAGATATGGTTTGATTGATTGAATGTTGTTTAACGTTCCTCTCGAGAATATTTCACTCATATGGAGACGTGAAAATTGCTTAGACATATAAACCATTAGTGGTCATGACAAGATAGCTTTACTCGTACTACTACAAAATTACATCATTTAAACAGAGAAATGGATATCTTATCAACAAAAGGAATAATTTCGTCTGTTAGAAATGGGTTATTCACCTGATATGGAGTTTATTGCAACTTTCATATCTTCTGCACATATAATATCATGTCCGCTTGCAACCCAGGATTTCATTTTTCTTTTCATGTGGGCGATCTTTGAATCACAATAGGACTTTCTTGACTGTGGCTCAGAATAACAATATGTTTTGATGTGTAGACCTATAGAGAGAAGTACACAAATCAACATGGTTAAATAATTCCTGAAAATAATATTGACACAAAATCCATTAGATATGAAAATACTAGTGTACATATACTTATGTACCTACTGCAATTTGAAATTGGATGGTAGTCCAATATAGATACCTGTCCGGGTGCTTATCACTGGCAGACACAGCCATAAATGCCCACAGTGGTAGCAAGCAGCATTGTCAGACCGAAGGAAAATGTCTGTAATGTCAGGTAGTTGATGTTTGATGGCATTCAGGACATACTCCAATAAAGAAGAAACATAGAACCAATCTTGTTTTGTTCCATCTAATACGTGGGTAAAGGTCCTGTGCTGTAAAAAGAGTTGTATTAAGTAAAACCTAATAAGTAAATCCAAACTAACAATAAAATGATTATATTGCACATTGCAAAGGTGAAAATAACAAACCGTGATCAATCTCATAATTCCTATGAAGAATACAAAATTAAGTGTAGGGCACATACGGACCCCTGGACAAATCAATGTTGATGGGAAAATCCATATTTATACTTACACATAAATTCCCATCAGTGTCACGATGAATACAGACAGTCACGTGCCAATTCATTCCTCGCTGCCCGAACCGGTTCGTCTGTTTTTCACGGTACTTCATTGGTAGGAATTTCATTGCCCAATCCATGGCAATGAACATCTGATGGGGTTGAAGATTTCTCAACTTGTCAAGCCTGAATTTATCTTGGTTCCCTGTCCTTACAATGTGTGACTTCCACTGCATAATTTGCCTTATTGAATCAGATGTACGTTTCTGATACTCTTCTTGAGTGCCTTGGTCCGGGATTTGGGATGTTGCTGTAAGTAACTGATCTTCGACCTCAGATACAAGGTTGCATCGATCACATTGTATGGGGTGTGGATGATCACATGGATGTTGAAACTCTTTCATATGAGGGTCACTTAAGCTCCATGAAATGCGGTGGTCTGCACACATATCTGATTCTTTGACATGGCGTTTGTAATCTGATTTCATATATATTAAACTAGCAGTAATTCTGGTTTGCAGTTTTTGTTGTTGTTCCGCTGTTATCACCTGCATATCATGAAGTATATTTGTGATCGTTTTCAAAGCCTGGTATCCTTCTGCTCCCTCAGCGGTTGTGTTGTCCAAGCCTTGTAGACTCTTTCTCTTGGAAGCAGAGCATACTTTGAGAATTTGGAATAAATTTGATCTTCCAAGTGGAACGAATTTCGTTTCTTGACTATAATTCTCATATAACTGGATCATCTGCAATTGACAAGATGTACGGACAACATCAGGAATTGTTAGGTTTTCACCCGAGTCAAAAGAAAGGTATCTTGTTCCAAATGATACGATTTGCATAAACATTGGATCAAAGAAGAAATCCATAGCATGTTGTAATTTTGCAGAGTCCATTCTTTGTCTGTGATGTATTGTCTTAGTTGGTATAACGAATCAATTGAATCTGTTTGATAATTTTCTTGCTCGATCTACTTTATAAATTGTTATTCCTGGAATTTTTTCAATCAACTGTTTTTGTAATTTCTTTTGATATGATGGATATAATTTGTACTTTCAAGTTGTTGCCCGTTGTTTGATTGTAGAGTTCGATCATTTTCTTTTGGAATTCTTCTTTTGCTTCTTTTTCATTATTAACCTTAGTTGACTCGGGATTCAGTAGGAGTTTTTTCAAAGCAGAAGACTGACCAGGTACAATGAGTTCTAACACAGCATCCACAGTTTTATTCGCTTTTCTTTTATAGTAGCTCAATGTTCTGGAATGGACGTCTGCCATATTATGTCGAAGTTGACTTCTAAGGGGACTAGATGTGCCTTTTGTTGTGAGTTGTAGAATGTGATTTACATCCGTTAAATCTAACTCACGGTCTTCACTCCAATTAGAATTCTATGATACTGATTGGGAGTAAGACTTTTGACTGTCCCTCATTGTCTGAAAGAAAGGGTATATATGTATTTCAAATACTTGTGAAAGTAGTTATAATTGTAACGGGACTGTTACAAATGATCCTTAACAGCAACAACAACCCCACCCCAATTTAAACAAGAGGCCAATGAGCCACATCACTCACTTGAGTCACATTGGCCTGCCATTGTTCAGCTGATGTGAATTTTAAAAGATATTTCTATCGGTCTTTATTTCCATTAAAAAAAAATGACTACTGATGTGGCCCCCATTTACCTCCAAAGGATCACAACATAACAGAAAATAAATTCACAGAATGGAGATCCCTCAACCCAAATATGAACTAGTGCTAACTGTAAGGGGGACCTATTGCAAAAAAATCATTTTATTTTAGCCTTTAGTGAGTACATTTCAAATGGTCTTTTCAGTACCAAAAAATGAAAGAAAGCAATGCACGTGCATTCACGCACGCGCAAGTATGATTCCGTACTTTTGTTGATGTCATTCTACAGGCCTTTCTACCATATAACAACAGTAAGAATTTCTTAATGTTTGCATCAAATATAAGAAACTTATAGTGATTTTAAAATCGTCCAATCACAAATTAGCACACGTGCGTGCACATGCTAAGCAGTAATTCTAACCATATCAATTTGTAAGGAGTACCAAGACACACCTAAAACCTAAACATCATGTTTAGAATTTGATGAAAAATAAAACATCGTCCTCTAAAGATGAACTTTTGAAAGACGATGCACGCACGTTCGCGTTGGTATCTTTTATTAACCAATGTATAGATACACACAATATCTACATATGCTGTGAATATCAACTCATTCGATTCATTAATAAGAGAGTTACAAATGTTTTAGTGTTATCCAATAAAAAAGAAGCGCACATGCATGAGCGTGCAGATCGGTAATTTTGGCCACACAAATCAGTTAATGGTCTCAATATCTACCTATGATATGAATATCAAACCATTTCAAGGCACAACAAAAAAGTTAGACTGATTACAAAGGCAGTATACCAAATTTGTGATGCGTTTGCAGACAAAATAACTATAATTTTGCACATCTACAAATGATATACTATCATCCTATTAAGTGAAATTTTCAAAAACCGGCATTTTATATAAACTTCAGATACGGTTCTATAATCCTGCCAAAAATCATCAAAATCTATCTATGCATCTCTGAGAAATTGAGCTCACAAAAACTGGGGAGAATAATAATAGTGATAATAATAAAAAGAAATAATTCAATCATCATAAGGTCTTTGCTGAAGACGGAAGACCTTAATGATAATAAAAAGAAACAGAGTAAAAACACCATGCTCCCAAACTTTGTTTGGGGAACATACTAACATGACCTTGCTGTTGTTAATAAGACCAAGATTGTAGATCATGGTATGAAATGAAAGATCTTGAGAAGAATATATTCCCATATATCTGCATGTAGAACTTTGATCCCCTATTACGGCACCACCCTACCGCTGGGGGGCTTGATTCATACAAATTTCATTTTAGTGTGGTGGTTCTTGAGAAGAGGACTTTAAAAGATTTTCCTTATACATTTGCATGTGAAACTTTGATCCTCTATTGTGGCCCCACCTTATCCTTAGCATGATCTTAACAAACCTGAATCTGCACTATATCCAATGGTTCTGGGGAAGACAAAGTTTACAGAAAAATAGACAGATGACAGACAAAAGGTGTCAGAGAGGCTCTAAAGAGCCAAAACCTGGTGCCATTATGCATCGGGTTTTAAGCTAAACATCTTAAATCTTTTAATGCTTTATGGCAAATTTGACAGGAATTGGAGTGGTAGTTCTCAGGATTAATGAATAATGCATGACATTGGCAATAGGTCACCAGAGTGAATCAGATGACCTACCACAAATAAATTTTTGCAAAAACAATTAAAATATTTACCTCAAACATTCCAGCCTCTTGATTTGATTTTATGTATTACAATATATAACTTAATCTACATTGTATATATATATATATATATATATATATATATATATATATATATAGCACAGAAAATTTCACTTTATGTGGATACCCACTTCCGCCCCTACACAGGGTTGAACTCACGACCTGAGGAACCAAATCTCCTAGCAGCATGTAACCAGCGCGCTAGACCGCTCGACCATTTAGACAATATATATATATGTGTGTACCTCATAGGTATCAAGTTCTTGAAGGGAACAGTCCATATCATTTTCACATGTTTTTATGTTGTCTTCTCAATCTGTGGTTTCATTATTAGTCTTTTGACATGAATCCTACAATTAAATAAGTATATAAATCAATTTTCTTAAAATGTACATGAGTTATATTGCAAAACATTTCAGTATCTTTATTTACCTCTCCAAGTGAGTATAGTACATGTAATACATGATTGATGAAGAAAATAGTACACATATATGTATATATGTGTAAATGAGGCTTATTGATTTTAAGTTTATTTAATTGCACTTCTTGTGATATACAATTAGAGGAAATCAATGTATAAAATAATGAAAGTAACTTACTGTATCAACAACTTGATCTTTTGGATCTGAACATTCTTTATTGAGGGATTGGTAATGAATTTTCATGCATCCCATGCAAATTCCTGAAAACATTTATTACTTTGTTATCTGTATTTCAACTACATATAACACCAAACCAAATTATTTAGAAATTAACATTTAAAATATGTGTACCATAAATATTTATTTCATTTTAAAAATGATACCTAGATACACTATGCTTAGAATTTCGTCTATGTCAATAATTATTTATAGGAATCCACATCAAATTCAGATGCCTTATTATAACCACATTGTCTGTTTGTCCATATACATCCTGCTGTCTGTCAACACTCATATATTCAACTACACACTTGTAGGTATATGTAGGTCATATCACTCTGTCTGTATGTATGCATATATATCCATCAACACTATACACATTTGTTCAAACATTCATGACCTTATTTTAGGGGAGGAGGTGTTAATGAATGTCAAATTCTATGCAAACTTCAAAATACATTGAGACAGTGACCAGTAATTGTCATTCCCAGTTCTGTTCCATTTGTGTATTTGCCAATTCTTTCAGTTTTGTCCCTTAGTAATTAAACTGCCTGACAATATATTCCATGAGTTGTCATTACCTGAGCCAATCAGCATTAGTACGCCCGCTGTGTGCAGAATATGTTTGCTCATCTCGAAAGTGACAAGTTCTTGTGGTTTTTGGGAGCCTTTATGGGATGGGAATGCACAACTTCGTGATGACTTCCAATGTATTCCTAAACTGCATTGATGGTATGGGCAAACAGTGAGGGAAGGATCAAACCTAAAGTAAGAAATGCATTGTTTTATTGATAAGTGTATGTACTTTTGAAACAAGCATCCAGTTCACTGAGTTTTAAAAATGATTGAAATTAAACGTTTTATTCATATATAATGATTTCCATATCTAGATACGGAATGTATAAAAAGAACTGGTTTGTAAATTGACAGTACACATTTTAAACACAGGGTGTCATACATGTATGCTTATAGTAGTTGTACAGTTGTGACTTGTATGTAAAATTGTCCGATTTTATTTTATCACTATCATCATCATAAACCAATTTAAAGTTGTCACTTAATTATGTGTACTTTTGTATAACGTTCTATTGGCAATCTTTTCTTCTAAATGTTCACACCTGTATAGTGGCAATACTCTAATATATGGGCAAAATAATAAAACTGAAAAATTGATAGTGTCTTACACAAGAGAGAGAGAGAGAGAAAGAAAGAAAGAGAGAGAGAGAGAGAGAGAGAGAGAGAGAGAGAGAGAGAGAGAGAGAGAGAGAGAGAGAAAATAAATAATAAAAAAAACAATATTTTGATGAGGTAAACAGGTATATATTTTTTAAACGTCACTATAGCGTGAGTTATCTTTCCTTTTTATGTTGACTTGCAGCTTGATTTACCTTTCCTTCCTAGTGCATATATCTATATAAGATTAGCTATTGAGTTTTTATATTAAATAAATTAAATCAAATTACTTACTATTAAGTTTATGCTGTATTTGTTAAACATTCGCACAGAAATGAATATGCAATCATTAATTATATGTTTAAAAAATAAATTTAATTTCGTTAAAACCTTCAGACAGTTACAATTTTATATCACAAAACTTAATTCAACGTGGGAAAAAGGACTCCTAGCGAAATACAAGCGTGTGACGCACAATTGTTTAACATTTATATCACATTCATAAACTCTATCTAAATCGCATTGAATTCTACTTATAGTTCAGCTACAGGAGTCGGAAATTTTTCTGTAAAGGTTAACAATGTAAGCAACAATCACTGAGCTTTTTCTATTCTCGCTAAACTCAGTGGTTGTTGTTTACATTGCAGATCTTTACAGATAAAACTGGCGACTCACGTGATCTCGCCGTATTTAGATCCGCTGTTATACTGTACATGTACTCATTTGTTTCTATTTCTTGGGGCACTGCATTGATCAGTGTATGTATGTCAGGTGTGCGTGTTTCAATGTGTTCATAATATAAATATCAAGATTGCTTCATACATTTCATCCGTCTTTAAAAAAACAATGATATGATTTCCATTCTAATATATTTCGATATCAATTTTCCGAAATAACCCAATACCTCCCGCAATGAGATGTCCCTCGGTGTCGGCTGCTGCTTTGACGTTCGTCTGGTGTCCAGTGCTAAGTTTCAGCGACTTCAGATGGTGTTTAATATCTCTGGTACACTCCCCAAGTAAAGTCAATCCCTTTTCTTTGGGGTATACACCATATGGCGCGCAGAACCTGCCAGCGTAGTGACCGACACTACACTTCTCCATTGCAAGGCTCTATTTATTTTTGGATCGCCGCCATTTTCACGCACCAGCATTCTTAGTTACGGTGTGTCATCTAGCGGTGTTTATGAAACTTCCACGAACGATAACTAAAACTCACGATTATTCAGCGATTATTTTATTATTCATAAAACCGGAATGAAAATTTTCCACACTTTTGAAGATTTAAAATGGTGATTGAAGATTTTACCTTGAGATATGTGTAAATGGCTCTTTATTTCAGTGTTGCTGTTTTGAGAATTTCCGTTTGATATTCCGGACATTTTGTATGAATTAATACACGGTAACAACTTTTCGATTTTTTAAATAAATATTATACTCGGTGACAAAAAATGAAAATAAACATATTGTCATATATTATGCACCCAACTATTTTTTTTTTCTAAAAGTTTGGCTCAATTTTGTACCATTGGATGTGTCGCGGAAATTCAATTTTGCATTATTCTTACGTGGAATAGCACTTAAGAGCCATTCTCTGTAACCACTTAAACATTTATATAAGGGGTCGGGCACGCACTGTCACCGATTTTTTTTCAAATTTGGCACATCGACTTAATCTGGCATAAGTAATGTAAAACCATCATAATTTGGTTGCTATGCAACTCTGTTGCCATGGTAACACGTGCATGCCATTCAGGTCACAAAAGAGTCAATTTTCGCATGAAAAATGACATTTTTTATTCAACTATACTGCATTAACCTGTTTGAGTTCTTATTTAATCATTATCAAATGATACTATATAGCATTTTTATTATTTAGTTTGATATTTAGTTAAAGGTTTGAATAATTCTGTTATATTTTCATTCTGTCTGGAAAAGAGGGTTGTTTGATACATTCTGAAAAAGCTAATTTAGAGGCAAATTTGAATGATGGATAAAAATTCCCGCATTCAGCTTGAAATCTATAAATGCTTGTACAACATACATTAGATATAGCACTATCATATAACAATGATACATGTTTGGGAATCTACCATCTAAGCTGTGTTTCCATGGAAACAAAATGATGCATTTCGTCATGATATGCCAGTAGAGATGCATTTTTCAAAGTAATTCAAAATACAATTTTCTATGTATTCAAAGTATATAATCTTAATAACCGATTGTTACTGATGTTAGATTTTAAATTTTAACAAGTGTAATATAAGAATTCAATTTGGTTGCCATGGAAACGAAAATTGCTATTTCTTTTCAAATTCGAAATCCATGCTAAATAATTTTTTAGACCAAAAAAAAAAAATGCTTTTATAGACAGATTCAACTGAAGTCAATGTTATAGTTGATAAAATATTAATACTGATAGATAATTCATATTACATTGTTGCTATGGTAACAAAATATCATAAAACAGGAAACTTGATGTTCACATTCTTTTCAAGTAAATCTCATTTTGTTATACATCATGCATATTCTTCAATCATAAACACTCTTAATTTGTAACAGATAAATAAATCAATGCATAGTTTTTATTTTTTTTAATTTTTTTTCTTCAAATGTGCATGATTTCTATTTGTGCATTGTACATATATCACAAATTGCAAATGTATATCTTAAGAATTCATCAAAATAACTACCATATCTAGAAAATGCATATTTGAATATTTCAGTTATTTCAAACTATCATGTACATTTTTTCACCTTCCCAATCGAATTAAGTGTGACATTGAAATTGAATCATTGTTCTTAAAAATTGTTCAAGTTAAATAAACTAAATAAGATACATAAATATTGTAATCTATCATTGATTCATGAGGAATTACCCCCCCCCCCCGTTCAATAGTTCAATATTAGCTCTGCTTACTATGTATGTGCAAGAAATGTTACGCCAGTACCATGTATGAAATCTATTAAACTAACATTTTTTAATACATGACTTGACAATTTACAGTTACTAATGAGGAAGTATTTTGACCTTGACTCGTGACCTTGGCATTTGATTAAAAACAATTGAGGGCCTCTGTTTTCTAGAGTCTGGGCGTTCATCATGGTCACTCGTTTAACGTATCTTTTTTAAACATAGGTATGTGAATTATATTTCAACATCATAAGAAGACCTTGCTTGTAACTGTAACATACAAATGATGTTCATATTGAAGTCATTTAGTATGCTGGGAAAGTCAATATCTTTAATATCTGACATCGTTGGAACCCACGGGTTGATTCATTTATTATCATTTAACGTACCACCGAAGAATTTTTCACTCATATGGAGACGTCACCATTGTCAGTGAGGGTTGCAAAATTTAGGCCTATAATCGGCGCTTAATTACGGCCTTTGAGCAGTGGGTTCCGATGATGAATATTTCATAATCGTATCCTATTATAAATGGTATACCTTTATTTTAGAATCATATATTACAAAATAGACAAGATAAGCACACACAATCTTTTTCATTTTCTAATTTTGCGCATATATAGTCATCATGGCTAATCGTCTTCTCAATGGCATAGAGGCAACTAAAATATAATGTGATCTGCTGTCCTGATAGAAATTCTTTCAGGTTAAATGAACCACACCCCATCATATCCTTTGAGGCAACATAAGCATCGAACATACACTGATGCTTCTGACTTGGCCCCCACCAAAATGACAATATGACACTTCCTACAAAATCAATAAATAATATTAATTTTAAGAGAAATACCAAGATGAATATATGCAAGCATATCAAAATCTTCTGTCCCATCTAAAATGTATTACTTGTTCTCCCCATGTCATCTACATCTACTACTACATGTAGTTGTAATATGTATTCCTTAAATTATATGTTTGAATGAAATCTTATTCAAACCCTTTTCTTAAGGTAGGTTATAACTTACTTAAATACATGTATTCTTATCTAGATTTAGTTTCATCTAAACTCTAAGGTGATTATATGACCTCAATTAATCAACACATGGGTTAATTATAATATTCAAAACAGTGAGAATTGTTTTGCGGTATTTTATCACTAGAGGACTTATGCGACGTTTCTCTATAATATATATCAATTTTCATGAATGTGCACTCTGTCTCGTTTCTACAAAAAAAAATAAAAATCTTGGGGTACGTCGTATTACCATGTCTGTTTTAGAGATAGCATACTGGTATTCAGTATTTCGATAGTTTCTAATATTGTTGCAATCAAAAGTTATGTATTACATCAGGTTGTATATATAAGGACAGTACAAATATATTTTAGCAAAGAATGGATCAAATCCAGGACCCCTGCATTACAAGATAGGTTATCTAATCGCTAAGCTACCCAGGCCGGTAAAATTTGAATTTATTTCCGAAATCATACGATAGCTTTTTATATCAAGAAGATAGGAAAAAAAATCAATGTCAGAAATGTTGCTTGTATGTCCTTAATAAATACTTTTGTTTTGTTAGTGGCATGTGTAAAATGAAAACAAAATCAAGCTGAACAAAAAAGAAAAAAAAAATAGAGTAAATTCCCAGGCATAACATGTATAGTCTAAGGTGTATCAGTATTGGTATTTCTACAATATTTCAATTCTGTTTAATTAATTGAATTTATTCATAGAATTGATAATTTTTTTTAAAGTATCATCAAAAGTAAAGAATAATTTAAAACATGTGGATGTCTAATAATACTGAATAGTGTCCCCATCTGAATTCACTTCTCAGTTGAGTATCTGTACATGTATTACCCCCCCCCCCCCCCCCCCCGAACTAATACAAGTAGAACAGATTAGAGATAAAATTCAATGTTATGACCCATTACTTTATTTCACGAAGGAGAGCTTATTCAATGTTTTGGCATGTATCAATGGGGGGGGGGGGGGGGGGGGGGGTCTCTTTTCTTTTATGTAATATGTATAATAACAAAAGGGCATGCATTTTTCAAATGTATAAATAGATATGATTTTTTTTATGATTCTATTATTTCATTCTATTATAAAACAAATAATGATAACGATTTTGCATTTATTATCTCAATTTCATCCTAGTCATACGATCCCCTACAGAATAAAGTGTGCTGCATTATTCCTAAGTAGATCTAGGTACTGTAATGTGTGACGCCACAGTCTACATTTTGACGTCATATCAATACAACTGAAGCAGTGGCGAGTTGAAGGGTGAATATTTAGCACGCACGCACATCATATGTGCCATGCTATTGGCAGATCTAGAGAAATCCATAATTGTACACAATGTCTATGAAAACATTTGACATCAAATGATTGTGATCAAGTTGATTAATTCTAGGCTTGTGAATGGATTTCAAAGTATATAGAATAATTACCTGTATTACTAGAACGCTGGTACTCGGAGATATGTCTCTCACACCTTCTTCTTTCGTGTGGGTGAGTGGAGAGAATATTTTGAATGCCACATGTCTTCGTCTAAACTTCTGTCAGCATGCAGTAAGACATTATCCCGCCATATCATATGTGTTTCTATGTAATTTTACTGCCTTATCACGTTGAAGAGTTTCAAAGGGGAATAACTCTTGGTTACAGACTGCATTTCCCCCCATAAATCATTCACTTCAAATTGTATGAAATAGGCAGATTCCCAAAAGTTTTAGTTTAGATTTATGAAGAACATAGATTAGTTGTTTTAAAAACTTGTGTTACTTTATTTGAGGTGGATGCGAATAAAAGTTATTAAGACATAAAAACCATTGAATTTAAACACAATTTTACAGACTTGTTCAATTATAAAAATCACTTAGGATTGTCCATTATTCATTTTTTTTCTTAAATGACAAATATGGGATCTGTTTTATAGTTTAATTTGAAAATTAGAATTTTAAGACTATTCATAATCTTTTATATTCAACTTTTGTGCCAAAACTACCAAATTCTAGAAAATGGCCAAACTTGATAAAATTGTACCTGTTTCCATAGCAACCATGATCACTATCTAATTTTTAAATATATTTTCTTGAATATGTTATATAGATGTTTCATTCAGGTGAGTTTCGTGAAAATCGGTGACTGTGCGTGCCGAATTTTTTTAAGTGGTTACAGAGAATGGCTCTTAATAACTACCCTTTTCCATCAGTTAGATTTATTAATTTGTCCACCTACTACAGGAAATATATGCTTCATATATTTGAATTTGTTTTTGAAATTTATTGGTAAATTTTCTGTCCATATTTCTTTTGAAGTACTGAAATGCATGCATTAATTATATGCATATTTGTTAATATCTCTAAAATTATGTTCAGTTACTAAAGAAAAAGGGAGAAACACTAGACAAAATTGCAGATTTGTGTTTCATGTTACAGCACACTACATAATTATACACTATCATTTTACTCATTTATTTTGCTAAATACAATTTTCAGTATGGGGATTGTGTCTTGGCGATCGATATAGATTTATGGCCCTTTACAATGATTACATAATCATATGATACGAAATATTTTACATAGCTTTTTTGTTGTAATATTTGTTTTTAATGTGCAACATATTATTATGAAAGTCTTCATACATCATAAATTGATTTCAGTCAATGTATCACGCATGCGGATAAATACAATTTAATTTTACAGTTTACTAATTCGTGACGATGAATTCATAAGAAGTATATGAAGAAATTACGTCAGAAAATTAGATCCTCGCCAGACTATTCTGTGAAGTGAACTAACTTTGCGATTGACACGTTTTTCTTATTCTCAGAAAGTGTATGATAACTCATAGTAGCATATAATTTGAATGTCACTGCACAGTGATATCAATGTACAATAACATACTCGGGATATATAACGTTAGACATGCTGCGTGATATCGCTGTTTTTGATTAAGGACATCGTATACCTTTTAAGATAGTGAATTCCATATTAATGGTGTATTTATTCTCCATTTTAATTTTTTTTAAATCTATTTCTGCGACCCTGTGTATAACCTCTACTTAACAAGTGTAAGGCTTATGCATAGATGTTGCAAAAAATATGTAGTCTATCAACTTAACCCTTAAAGGAACCAAACATATCATTCACCTGACAAGTGTAAATGTTTAGACATTTTAAATAGTATCACTATTTAGTATACTCTACCAATGAACTTACCTTGAGGGTGGATTGCGGATTGCACCGTGTTAATCAGTTGCTGCCAAATGCATCGTTGTTTCTATACACGCAGGTGACCAGACGACAGTTACATTGTATAGCGCTAACCACTTATTCTTATTTAATCTAGTTGCGATATAGCGGGTTCGTGGCGGCATTTTTTTCTCCCCCCAAATAGTTAGAAAATGATTGAATTTTTATATTCTAATTTAATATTTCAATATTGTGCCGTCGATAACCTGCTAATATGTAAACTTTGGATAAAAGTTGACGAAATCGCCAGTTTCCCAGAAATATGTAGCCTTTTATTGCTTTTAGCACTTAATGTACTATTACCAATATCCGGTTATGTTAAAACCTCCCATTGTTGAACGGTATCTGCCCTATAAAAAAACCCACTCAGATTTAATACAAATCAACGTTTATTTTTTTCAACATTTGCTAGGCCATAAACAGCCAATGTTGGATATAATCCATTTGTAGGTGAAGGAAATAGTAAATTTCATGACTCCCATCAGAAGGGGGTTTAATTTTGGGATAAAAATGATAAAATTAATGTATTTCTTTTAGAATTGTCTTTTTTACACCTAGGCATCTAGCACAGAAAGTGAATATACAGTAATGGTGAGGAAGGAAGTTTCTATCAAAATGATAAATTACCTGACCCCCGTGGTAGGGGTTCTGACCCCAGGGCGTGGCAAAAGTCGGTATATAGTGTTTATTTGTAAAACATTTCAATACCATGTGCTATTGATACTAAATTAAAATGAAAAGGATATTTAAAAAGAGCAGATATTTTTTTTAATGTAAATTTTATATTCCCAGGAGTAGGGATTTTGGTATTAGGATGGGGCCGAAATTGTAAGATATTAAATGTGTAAAGAATATAATTTTTAACGTTTTCTGGATAACTACTATTCCCATTCTTTTCATCTTTTAATGAACAGTCTTTAAGACAAGGGAGCAAAAACTGTAAATTTCATGATTGCTCAACCTTTGGGGCCTTAGGAACGGGGAAAACTGCCAGCAATGGACCATATTTCAATAAATCTTCTCTACAACCGCACACGTTTAAGAAAAACGAAATGCATGGTGATGTAGATCAGGAAGGCCTCTAACAAACTTGTCAATGTCATGATCCCAAGGGTAGGGGTTCTAACCCCAAGATAGGGCCAGACTTACTATATAGTCTTTATGTGTGAAATACTTGAATAACATCTTTAGCGTGAGAGATAACAAATTGAAACTAAACTGATATTTATAAAAAAAAAATCAGGTATTCTTTTACCAAAATTGTAAATTCCATGAGCCCCGGGGTAGGGGTTGTGACCCCAGGGTGGGACCAAACTTAGTATAGTCCACTTCTGCTTCATACTTAGATATTTTATTGAAAGTAGACATTAAGGGCAAACTGAAAACTCAACTGTATGACAAACGGGATGATTTCAGCTTCTCCATCGTCAATTTCCCATATCTATGTAGCAATATTCCATTAGCACCTGCATATGGTGTTTATATATCTCAACTGATTCGATATGCAAGAGCTTGTTCTGCGTATAGTCAGTTTTTAAATCGAGGTAAGCTACTGACAAACAAGTTGATGGTACAGGGATTTCAACAGTCTCGATTGAAGTTAGCATTTCGCAAATTCTAAGGTCGTTATAACGATCTAGTTCGTCAATACAACCTCGCATTGGGTCAAATGCTGTCTGACGTCTTTCATACCGATTGTTAAGCCGTTCTTGGCACACTGATTTTGACTGCGGATAACTCCGTTTACCTGATCAGGATTTAGGGCTCACGGCGGGTGTGACCGGTCAACAGGGGATGCTTACTCCTCCTAGGCACCTGATCCCACATCCGGTGTGTCCAGGGGTCCGTGTTTGCCCAACTATCTATTTTGTATCGCTTATAGGAGTTATGAGTTTGATCACTGTTCGTTATCTTCACCTTGCATATTGTAGTTATGTGTCAGTTTGCTGATACTGTATCAAATCTAAATGCATACGTATGGATAGCAGAAAAGGATGTACAAAAAATGTGTGTTTTACAATCCAGGATTTTGACTCTAGGGTGTGTCCAAAGTAGTCATATCTATATACCTGTAATGGAAACCTTTCATCAGTACACACATATTTGAGGACATTGAAGTTGTAAGAGCATATCTTGTTTCATACTGTTGCTGAACATATGAATCTAGATTAGATATTCAGAACAGGGATTTTTTTCTTCTAATGTTCATATATAGCCTTTACAAGTAGTAGAACGTTTTCACTAGTATTCAGGTGACCGATAAGGTTTGTGGACTAGCTCTTGTTTTTACATATTTTCGTCTTCAGTAAGGTGAAGATAACGAACAGTGATAAGTGATAAGTTGATTTCTGGTCAGAGTCTTAGTGAAAGTAAATTTCCCTTTTACAGTGTACCTCAAAATAAAGATATGTTTAACCATTTGTAATCAGTCTGTAATATTTTGCAGAGTTTAAGTGCAAAAACTACTCACCCTAGACTTCTTTGTATAACTTACCATTTCTATATTCTGAAACATTTTGAAAACAATTTATTTGTAATCACTTTCACTTTCTCTTTTATAATTCCCTGTAATAGTCCAAGCTAGATATAATATTCTATTCGTTAAATCAACCACATTCCTCGAAGAAAAAACCCAACTATACAAGTCATATTTCTTTATTTGTACTATATTTTTAATCTTTCTTTGCATTTTTGAGCAATTTTGAGATGTTTATACATCTGTGGAAAACGTATTTGAAACATATATTTGGATCCGTACATACGTTTGTAACAAGGTCCTGTGTCATGTATATGTGAGGCAATGCATGCTGCAGGATTACAAATTAAGATTTTAAAAAAAGAACACACACACACACACACACACACACACAGAGAGAGAGAGAGAGAGAGAGAGAGAGAGAGAGAGAGAGAGAGAGAGAGAGAGAGAGAGAGAGAGAGAGAAGTTCTATGTCTGCAACATTACTATGTTAGTCGGTGATTTGAGGCCTTTCTAACTGTTTTAATGATAAAAGAGTACGTTTACTATGACACAATTACCTATTTTAGTAAGATCAAGTTTAGATCAAGTTTTGGTGTCAGAATACCAATATAATTAAAAGCATTACAAAATTGACAAATTAGGACCCCTGCAAGTATCTTCCGTTAGCATACTGAGTAAGTTTATTGATTGACTGATTGATGTTTTGCGCCACACTCAACAATGTTTCAGTTATATGGTGGCGTCCATATTGGTCGAAGAGAGAACCCAGATACAATGTACTTGGGAAGAGACTACCGACCTTCCAAAAGTAAACTCGGAAACTTTCTCACATACCGGCGCGAGCGGGATTCGAACCCACGCCGACGGAGGTGAGAGTTCGTGTGATTTTGATCGCGGTGTTCTAACATTGTGATGCATTTCTATTGACTAAACTATTTTGTAAAAATTAGTTGTTCTGTGTTAATATTGTAAATTTACTAATTACTGGTATGTCAATATAGATACTAGTAACACTGAACAAACTTCAATTAAATGTAAAGTAATCTACTCAGGATGCATGGTATGCAAATGAATTCTTGACTGAAACTTTGCAGAAACATTTCAGAAACCGCAGGTATACAAGTAATTTCTGCAAGCCGAAACTGCGCAGAACACCATACATGATTTTCCACATTATTTCAGCATTGCGGAGTATGGATTTCCATCAAGACTCTCCAAACATGTGATAAAATCAAGATCAAGGTAGCATCTGTAGGAACCAAATATTAAGTAATGTAAGTTTATCAGTAACACCTATTGTTTTAGTACTTACATAATATTAAATTTATCTGTAAGGTAAAGGTATATATACATGTATATCTATGACTCCATTCAAAGAGTATTGCTTTGAACCTGTCTGCCCTATGTTAATCTATAGATTGACAATTGACAATGGTATTGTATTGATAACCATTCAATAATTCGTATTATTTCAATTTGAATGTGGATTGGTTACAAACAGAACTCTGAAGAATTGGTGTCTGACCAGTACCGTCAGGTAAACAATCAAGTCATTAGGTGCACTGTAGCGAGTACGCTATGCAATGATGTACTTCTTATATCTTACGTGTGTTGCTCAGTTGTTATAGTATTTCATACGTTGGTTGGTTTTGAGTAGAAGATGGTCCCTGTTGATTTCCATGTCACAAGGTTATTGGTCAGCAGGTACAATGCAGTAAAGTAAACAATTTATTGATATCTGCCCAATACCTTGAGAAGCCTTTCTTATAGTAATGATGTTTCATACATGGATTTGTCACTGATACTGGAAATCTTTGGTAATTTTCAGTTCAAAAGATCGCCAAGTACAATGATGTACTCCATGCATTTTATGTCAGCTATAAGAGTACACTATACAATAGGTACTCAACTGGTAACTATTGATTGATGTAAATATTATAGGAATTGCGCTGTGATAGTGCTGCATTGTTGATAGGTCAATGTATTGAATTTGAGTGTTTTATATCATGTTCCTGTATCACACCTAAATTCCATCATTAACTTATTCCTTCATATAATCCTTTTAATATGTGATGTTAGCACTTTGAATCACCCAGTATGTACTTCAGATACTTCACTACAACTCTGATATAGAAGGCTCTTGAAAATGAAAAGCACTGTGAGTTTAACACCCAAAGAACACACTCCATAACACAACTCCATCCTGATTCAGTACACCGGTAGTTCATTCTTTTAAGGACACACCGTCCCTTATTTTAGATCAAGTTTTAGTGTCAGAATACAAATATAATTAAAAGCTATACACAATTAATTGCAAGTTAGGGCCCCTGCAAGTGTCTGATGTTAGCATACTAAATACGGATGTATTACTGAACAGTTGAAAGATGATCACTAGCATAATGATGCGTGGGTACTATGTAAACATTGTGATCCATTTTTGTTGAAGAAAGAATGTTGTAAAAATTAGTTTTTTGTGTTAATATCCTAAATTTACTAATTAATGGTATGTCAAAATAAATATCAGTGACACTAAACAAACTAAGTAATCAACCCAGGAGGCATGGTATGCAAATGAATTCTTGACTGAAACTTTGCAGAAACATTTCAGAAAGCACAGGTATACAAGTAATTTCTGCAAGCCGAGACTGTGCAGAAAATTCATGTTTCAGCAAGTGTTCGTTACGCTAACCACATGGACACATAGACTACCCAAGATGTTTTGCGGAAAAATGGGAAGTTTCTGTGCAGAAACCATATTTAATTTTCCACATTATTTCAGCCTTGCGGAATATGAATGTGTTCACTAAGAGCTTGTTGTAAGTCTCCCCAAACATGTGATAAAATCAAGATCAAAGTAGTATGTATAGGAAACAAATATTAAGTAATGTAAGTTTATTAGTAACACCTATTGTTTTAGTACTTACATAATATTAAATTTATCTGTAAGGTAAAGGTATATATACATGTATATCTATGACTCCATTCAAAGAGTATTGAGTTGAACCTATCTGTCGGTATGTCAGTCTATAGATTGACAAAGGTATTGTATTGATAACCATTCAATTATTCGTAATATTTCAATTTGAATGTGGATTGGTTACAAATAGAGGAGGAGCCTATTGCTTTTTAGGTCCAAAGGTCACCGGGTGCAATACAGTACTCTAAAGAATTGGTGTCTGACCAGTATCTTCAGAACCCTTTGATTTACAGCTATATTTCATACAGGGGTTGGTCATTGGTAGTAGATTACCCTCATTTATTTTTAGGCAAACAATCAAGTCACAAGGCGCAGTGTAGCTAGAAATTTATACAATGGTGTCCTCCCAATATTCTGAGTATGTTGCTCAGTTGTTGTGGTATTTCCTACGTTGGTTGGTTTTAAGTAGTAGATGGTCCCTGTTGATTTCCATCTCAAAAGGTCATTGGTCAGCAGGTGCAATACAGTAAAGTAAACAATTTATTGATATCTGCGCAATACCTTGAGAAGCTTTTCTTATAGCAATGATGTTTCATACATGGATTTGTCACTGATACTTGAAATCTTTGGTAATTTTCAGTTCAAAAGATTGCCAAGTGCAATGATGTACTCCATGCATTTGATGTCAGCTATAAGGGCACACTATACAGCTGATGTCCTTTACAAAAGAGGTTTTTTTTTTCACCATTAAGCATTCACCAACATTTGATGGAATATAATGAGAAAGAAGCACTATGTCGACAGCTTACCCGTGCTTTTAATGCATGTCCTTGACGCTTTCTGACTTTGACTGTGTTAGTATAAATATTTTCACAAATGGCATACATGTAACAGATTAGAACATATATGTTTTGCAAGCAATTCTTGTTTTGAGATTAATGCACTTATTTAAATGGCATTACATATGTAGAGCTATATATGATAGGACAATACATGGATAAAACGGGCTGAATTTTGCAGTTCAATTAGTCTTCATAGACTTGTGTCGGTTTCCATGGTAACGAATAGTAGACAATTGGTGATGGGGTTAAAATTATGTAAGATAGTGTAAGTAAAGTTATATTGTGAAATTAAGTGGCCAGATTCTATCTGATTTCGTTGATTCTTTACATGCAATTGACCTTAAAATCATGCCTTTAGACGAGGAATGTAGGTAGCGACATTGATGTGCCTGAAACAATTACGCCATGAACCCTTCTAGACCGGAAGCTGTAAGACTTAAAACCTGTGATAGCAGTTACAGTGATGCATGTATGAAATGGATTTAGTGAACTTTCACATTTGTGCATCGAAATACTTGTTATTGAGCTACAGTGTTCTAAACATGACCTCTATGCACTTACAATGGCTCAAAAATTTATTCAATTAAACTTCATTTCTCAACACAGCATAAGAAACACAAATCAATCATTGCACAAAATAGATGCATGGCCATATTCTCTAACAATACAGACAAAGAAGTTTAGTATCTTTAATGGATATAAATAATGACCTCTTTGCACTTGATATGCGAAGAAATTCATGATACCAAATTGTGAGAGTTTAAAAGGACATATTAGGAGTATGATCAATTTCTGAAATGTCACATAATTTCCAAGGTGTTGTCTTAAAAATTAAAATGGAAGTACAATATACTGGGTGTAGATATCATTTTTTAATTTATACAAAATTTCGACTAAAAGGATTTAAACTTTTTAAAAGAGTCGGTGTTCTGTTTGGAAAATATATTACGATATAGGGTTCATGGCTGGTGTTATCGTTCAACAGGGGATACTTACTCCCCTTAAAAACCTTATGTCCAAGGGTCCGTGTTTGCCCAACTATATATTCTGTATTACTTATAGGAGTTATGAGATCACTTTGTTATCTTCACCTTTCATCAGCCAATGTTAATACATCACGACATTTAAACTAGTTCCAACTCTCAACTTTTTGTATCATAAATTATAAAACTGAAACGCACGTATAAAAATAGAACTAAGGACATACATGTGTGTAGAATGAAACAGAAACTGTAACATCATGCATATTTAGGCCTTATTTAATTATTCACTCCTTCCGCCAAAAAATATAGCCCATACATGTACCAAACACTTTCAAGATTTAAATTGACACACACATATTTAACTGGATGGGGCTCGGTAATAGATGTGTATTTTGTTTGGCAAATGGGATCAGTATTGAACCAGTAAAGACTTCGTTGTAGGAAAACTTTTCCCAAATGAATTGCATCAAAAGCTATGAATTTTCAACAGTATACACGACCATTCCGCACGATGAATCAAAGATTAGATTTTTTGAAACCATAGACAGTTGCTTCTTCAACAAAAATGGAAAAAGGAAATATTCTTATCCAGTGATCATTAATTGTCTGAACACTTCATATGTAATTTTCAATTCGTGATATGCATTGTACCAAATGCAAATATAATGCTAGATATACTCGCCTGGAACCTGTTTTACTTTTACAGATTGATTGAGGTTTTACGCCGTTTTGGCAATATTTAAGCCATTTTACGGCGGTTAACTAATTGAATGATGTTTGGTTGTGAGTGTTTGAGCGTACTCTTTTTCGAACATCAGGGAAACGATCTTTTGCGTGCCAAGGGGGTTGTGATCCTTGACACGGGATACCCTTTAACGTCCCATCCGACGGACATAAAAGTTAAACATATATAAACATGAAAAAACAAACAATTCGTGTATATAAACAGTTTTATTATTAAATTTTTCAAATTTTTCTGTAAAAGTCGCATTCTTGTAAATGTTGTATAATATAATGATAGTCGATATTTGCAAAAAGTTCTTTCATTGATTGTACATGTACACTATTAAAAAGTATATTTCGTATGGGCGTAAAATCGTTACATTCTAAAAGAATGTGATGTATAGTTAATGGACAGTCACAATATATGCATTCAGGCTGAGGTTCTCTGTTTAGTAGGTACGAATGTGTCAGTTTTGAACGTCCGATGCATAATCGTAAAATAATCACTTCGTCTTGGCGTTTCATTACGATGTTACACGATTTGTTTACTTTGTTTTGAATAGAATATAGTTTACTTCTGTCACAGAAATCCCAATATATTTGCCAAAGAGAATTAACATATAGTTTTATGAAATATTTAGAATCAGTGTATGGAATTTTGAAGTGTACAATATCACCTTGAAGTACCGCTTTGTCCGCTTTGGTGTTGCGATGGACAGCAATGTGACTTGGGATCCGGCAGAGCTCAACTATTTTACCTTGTTTAGTTAAAAGATAGTACCGGTGTAAGATATCTGAAATATATGGATGATCAATATTCATGTTGTTTATTGACTGAAAACATGATAGGGAGTCTGAGAATATAGTAAACTGTCATTGGAAGTTTGCATGTATTCAAACGCAAGCTGAATGGCCTTTGCTTCGGCGGTATAAATTGTTGCTTCATTTGGAAGTCGTGCAGAGAAAACGTCGTTTGTGATTAATGCAGCAGCAGCGACTTCATTTTGGTCTTTTGAACCATCTTTGTAGATATCAGCTGTATTTTGTTTGGGTTGTTTTATTTTGGATAATTTTTGCTTGAAAATGGCGGATTTTGTTTCAGATTTTTTAAATTCAGAAAGTGATGTGTTTACTTTGGCTTTTAGTAGTTCCCATGGTGGCATTTCAGAAGGTGATGAGTGTTTTACGATGTACAAAGGTAGGTTAGAATCACGTATATGTTTTTTTTTAACTCGTATACCAATTGATCTTATGCACTTCTTGTTTTTGCCATATAAATGTTGAAACTGAGGATGGAAAACACAGTCATATGCAGGATTGTCAGTGTTAGCTTTTCATTTAACAATATATTGTAAGTTTTATTCTACGTAGATCGAGAGGTGGTTCGTTGGCCTCAAAATGTAAACTATTTACAGGAGAGGTTCGAAAAGCTCCTGTGCACAGTCGAAGTCCTTGATGGTGAATTACATCGAGGGCTTTGATATAGGATGTTCTTGCAGCATCATATACTATACAGCCGTAGTCTAGTTTAGACCGGATTAGAGAGCGATACAGATGTAGAAGAGTATTTTTATATGCTCCCCATTTAGTGATTGCAACAACTTTAATTATATCAAGAGCTTTTGTACATTTCTCTTTGAGCCTTGCTATATGCGGAATAAAAGAAAGTTTATTATCAAAATTGACACCTAAAAACTTTAACTCTTTTACAACTTTAATTGGAGTATCACCTAATTGCAATTTAGGATCATCGTGGTGTTTTCGCTTAGAACAAAAATGTATGCATGAAGTTTTAGTTTTGGAAAATTTAAAACCATTTACATCAGCCCAATTTTGGATTTTGTTTAGACATAACTGTAGTTTTCGCTCAGTGGAGTTTATGTTTTTAGATTTATAACAGAGAACAAAGTCATCGACATATAAACTTCCATGGAAGTCGTTTTTAAGAACACCAGCTATACTTTTTATTTTTAAACTAAATGATGTAACCGATAAAATACTTCCTTGTGGCACGCCCATTTCTTGTTCGAAATTGTCTGAAAATGTAGATCCTATTTAAATGTCTATCACTTAAAAAAATTCTTAATGAAGTTTGGTAAATGCCATTTAATGCCTATATTATGAAGATATTTTAAGATACCGTATTTCCATGTGGTATAATATGCTTTTTCTAAATCAAAAAATATAGAGAAGACATGCTCTTTGTTAACAAAGGCATCTCGGATATAGGTTTTAAGTCTTGCTAACTGATCGATTGTGCTTCAATTTTTCCTGAAACCGCATTGTATATCAGTTAGAATGTTATTGTTTCCGAAAAACCATACCAAGCGTTCATTGATCATCCGTTCCATGGTCTTACATACACAGCTTATTAAGGCTATTGGTCGATAATTATTAGGATCTGAGTGATCCTTTCCCTGTTTTGGAATAGGAATAATTGTAGCCTGTAACCAGGAAGATGGGAAATTACACCTTTCCCAGATCATGTTAAAGATTTGCAGAAGACCATTCTTTGGTAGGTTTTGGAAGATGTTTTATGATTTGATATTGGATCTGATCTGGTCCTACAGCTGTATGATGAAACTTTTCTAGAGATGTCAACAACTCATCATACGTATATGTTTCGTTGTAACACTCACTGGTTTCAGATGTAAAATCCAGAGTTTTTTGTTCTGCTTTATTTTTATTTGAAATAGAATTTGGGCACATATTGTCTTTTGATGAGTTTCTAGAAATAGTATTAACTATACTGATACATATGTATTTCTTATCGACTATTTCATTTCCTACCTTTAGGTGTTGATATTTTGTACCGGAACCTTTTCCTTTTATTTTCCTTATCGCATTCCAAACTTTATTCATTGGAGTATGCGAATTTAGATTTGATACAAATGTTTTCCAGGATTTTCGTTTACTTATATTTATGGTTCTACGAGCCTTTGCTCGATATACGCGAACATTATTCAGATTTAAAGAAGTTGGTGATATATTGATTAGTCTTTCTGCTTCTTTGCGAGCTTTAATTGTTTCACTGCATTCTTCTGCAAACCATGGCTTTTTTATTTTGGTGGAATTTGTCGAGGTTTTAGGTATGCATTTATTTGCTATTTGTAATAAAGCTTCAGTAAATTTTTGAATAGGGTCTGAATGGTTTTCAAACTTTTCAGCTGCGATATCTTGCAGACACAGAGCTTCAAAACATGACCAATCAGCTTTGTCGAGTTTCCGGTTTTTAACAGGATTGTTTTCTGGGGGATTGCTTGCTTTAACAATAACAGGGAAATGATCGCTTCCGCACAGATCATCATGCACAGACCAGTTTAAATCCAAAAGTAAAGAGGGATCAACTATACTAATATCGATTGAAGAATATGAACTATTGCCTGGATGAAGATACGTGTTAGAACCGTCGTTTAAAATACAGAGAATGTGGTGATTTCAAAGCAGTTGCATACGATGATAGATTTGGTTTAGGAATACTGTACATGTTTACAAGCTTTTTGGCCTCGTAGTAAGTTATGCGTTTTTCAGCTTTAATCTTTTGTGTTTCCTTTTCTTTTATCCAGATAAGACATTGTTTAGAGGAGGCAATGTGGTCACCTTTACAATTTTTACATTTGTGTTATTTTGGACAACCTTTTCCATCGTGCCCCTCTTCACCACACCTGAAGCAAGCTTCTGAGCCTTTGTAGTTTGTTTGGCCATGACCAAATCGCTGACATTTAAAACAACGCAGCGGATTTGACACAAACATTTATATTTTCATTTGGTAAAACCCACTTTAATATTTGCTGGAAGTATTGGCATTTCAAACGTTAACAGGTATGTATTTGTTGGTGTCATGTCGTTTTTTTGTTTTTGTTTTGTAAACCTTGACCACTCCCTGGGGGTGCCAATTCCTTTTGGATATCCTGCTCAGGAATGTCATCCAGGTCGTGATCTCTGTCACAAAGGATGCCTTTACTCTGATTCAGTCCATAGTGAGTATTACCAATCACAGGTATACCGGCTACATCTTTCAAAGTTAGTAAGGAAGTTGAATGTTGTTTTTGGAGACTTCAATAAGAAGAGCTCCAGATTTCAATTTTGTCACTGATTTTGGATTTCCAATTATTCCTTGTAGGCCTTTTTGTATGACAAAAGGAGATACTTTCGTTAAAGGTTTTGTTTGTGTCTCTGAAAGTTTTGCCGCAAATGTGATGAAACAGGGTCAGTGCTCGTTTACAGGAGTAATCTGTGCATCATTGAGAGACGTCTCTAAAGCTGTTGAGAAACAACGTTTTTAAGAAACCATAGTAAAATGAATACTATTTCGGATTCCTTGCTCCCCACCCGCCACGGAGCGCCAAGGGCGATGTCAAGTAAAACGGACTTCCTGTATAACTGACACCAGGAGGATACAAGGAATCTATACTCTGACAAAGTTTACCTGATTGACCCTAAGGATACAAAGAATCTATACTAAGATAAAATTTACCTGATTGACCTTGAGCCACCGCTTGATGTATACATATTGACATAAAAATGTTGGCGTATTGGAAAATTCCACAAACAGAAAGGATACTTATAAGGGAATTGCACGTACATCAATATCTATGAGATATCATCACCTTGGCATGACCAGACGATTGATCAAGTCGGGTCAAACTTGACCTCCCGTCTAGAAGAAGTCGGGGCCAAAGTGGAGTGTTAGTCAACAGACACTATAAAACCCAATGTCTGTAAACCGCAGCCACTAGGACCCCTCCCTCTGTTCCGTCGGGCTGCAACCCACGGCAAACTGGTTGCCCTTATTTTGTCGCCTCGTGCGACAGGCAAAAGGGGGTGCCGAGGACCTATTCTTTTCACACCCGGGTCCACACGGGGTACTTTTACAGAATATTTCTACAAAGTAAAGTATCATACATTGTATTCAAATAATCCTGATATAAACGTTATTTATAGTGAAAATAAAGAACAAAAGGAAACGGATTTCTATAATTTGTCTATAAACGTTTATGATTATAGATTGTTTCATTTGACAAATTGCAAAGAATCATCTTTATGTGCACATATTTATTATTTCACCCCATTTGATTGTCATTTGTTATAGTGCAATATGGTTATCGTCGACTGTTCATTAAACTAGGGCAGCAAATTGACAAAGGTAACGAGTGCAAATAGCTGTGGGTCAGTTTTAGATCCATCATTTGTATCACCTCTGCTTATCTGTGTGGCCAATTCTTATCGCAGCATCTGGAGGTCATTTCACTTGATCCGGAAGTAAAATTTAATACCTTCGATAATATAGCTTATTTGATGTCGTCCACTGCCCTCCCCCATTTATAGCTTATTTGATGTCGTCCTGAATGTAAGGATGTAGTTTGATTTCTTTTATCATTTCCTCACATTCCTCTACATATTTTGATAATGGCAGATAGAGATTATAAAATTTTGTTGCATCTCAGTCATATCCGATGTGAGGAGTTTGAGAAAACATCGCTCTTGCAGTTGTTGATTACTTGATTGAAAAACAATTTTAACATCAAAATACAGTTGATATACGTTGAATATCTTACAATCTTGATCGGATGAATTGTACGAAAACCGTAACCTATATTCTTGAAAGTCGTGTCGCCTTCAAAATTAGTTCTGGATTTTCTGCTTGTCACCTGGATTTACTGTTGTAAATGATGTAAAACATCCTTCTGCATCAATGTGAATAACATTAAAGTATATGATATTCAAATGTTTTGCACTTAAACACTATTTGACAAGTTTGGCCCCGTCATGGAGTCAGAACCTCTATCTCTAGTCTCATGCTCCACGATGGAGGCACGCGGATCAAATAATGAAATGAAATATTTTGGAAAAGCGTTTCTGCTTCTGGACATCAAAGAAGGATGGTGTGTATGTGATCATCATATGGGTTGAGTCGTCTACCAAAAACTGTCAAATTGATTACCTCTGGGTTCAGGCCCAAGAGTTGATGAAATTGGTTTTATATCGAAAAGGCATTAAATCTTAGAAAACCCTATTTTTTCTGGACATCAAGTAATCAAACTGTCGACATTTTAATGGGTATGATATCACCCTTGATAACAACGCAGGATTTAACAGCATAATATGCAATTAAACAAATAACAGGATTTATTTACAATTATTGAAAGCAAATAATAAAAATTACAAAATACAAATTACTAACTTACGATAAGTGTACAAAACTAATGTTCGTTGCGAGTTTAAATGCCAAACTGTATTTACACACCAAACCATCACAGGCCGCATATTAATTTTAAATATTTTTGTTAAACTTAGATCGATATAATTGACTCAAAATCCTGTTACAAGTCTTGTTGACATCTAAATCCCCTGTAATGGGTGTATCGTGAGCCAATGTAATGATGTCATCACGATATATCACTGGGACCACGCCATGTCTTATATGCGGGTGTATCAGGTGGTAGCTATTTTTGCTTAAGAATCCCGCCGTTCGTATAGAAGCACTTCCGGTGACCTATTCTGGCGGAAGTACCTTGATAATCAGTTGGACAACATCCAATTATTTTATATTATTTTGTATTGCTTATGGGATATATGAGATCACTGTTTTTATCTTCACTTTTGATCAGGGTCCTTATTTTGCTCAGACATTAACTGCTTTTTAATTAGGATAGGGTGTCCTTTCCTTGTTTTAAATGTGTAGTGGGACACTTATCGTCGTTGATTTTCAGTGGATATCCAATGTTATATGGCACCTGTTTTCTTATGAACTGTCAAGTGTCACTAAGTTCAATTTCAGGAGATGGATTTTTTTCTACTACTGCACAACAAGCAGATAATCTTTATAATTATAATGAACAATGTAATTGGAAAGTTGTGATCACCGGGTGCAGGTCCCTTACTACATGTGAGTAGAAAAATACAGGGAATGCAATATTAAAAATACACAAGTTAACAATTAGGAAAACATTACACTAAGTAACAAGATACATTATGGGAAATAATTTATTCCTCATACAAATAGTGAACATGTATACAAAACACTAAGTTACAGACTCAACAGAAAAAGGTACAATTTACTTAGAATACAATTAATGGTATGTATTATATCGTATGTGTAGTACAAAGAATCATTATATAGTAACTATTGTACGCCCAACCTTGTATTCATCCTCCTTATTTTCTATACAATTTGAATGGAAACTGGTTTGGAATGCAACCTATCTACTATAGAATGTTCATCACGATATTTTATTAATGATCATCGAAAAACGACAAATTGGTGACTTAAATTGAGAGCATTCTAAACCCATGAAACACGAACTTTTCTCTCTGTGGCCTGCATCGTTTTGTATGAGTATATGATAGCTATCAATGTTAAAATTAATGTAAATGTATGTTAATGTGTTATTGACTATGAAGATTTGAGAAGTTCGGGTAGATCTAAATTATGAAAAAATGTATCATGTCTACATAAATACGAACTACAAGAAATGGAAAATTCATGCGAGAAACAAAACATAAAATGAACTTGAAATTGACACTTAAAATTGACATGTACACCTGACACTTAGAATTCACGCTTAGAGCTGATACTTAAAACTGTTACTAAAATCTGACACTTATAGCTGACACTTAAAACTCTTACTTAGATCTGCCACTTACAACTGCCACTTAAACCTGACACTTAAAAATGTTACTTTGAATTGATACTTAGATCTGATTTGTTTTAAATGCCACTAATAAGACACATGAAACTAAAACCTGAAACACTATAAGGAAGATGAGAAAACATGATGTAAAAATATACTATCGAAATTGAAAGCGGGTGCGAGGATCAGACGGCTGTTTCAGGTAGATCGTAAGCGTACCTTTTGACGTGCACGTCTACGAGCGTTCCATGAAACCCGCAATAGTTATAGTACCTACAATTGCGATTTACGTTTAACGTTTTGGAGCTTTTCTTGCTGGGAAAGTAAATTCAAAATTAACCTTACTGTGGAGGAAAATGTCCAGTTTTTATTTCTTCAGAAATTTGATGATTGCCTAATCCTCTGCAGGTATCAAATTTTGAATATATGTTTAATTGTGCAGCCTAAAATTGTACAAGATATGTATATTACATTACCCTGGTACAATTCCATAACATGTTGATATACCATCCAATTTATAACGCATCGTATCATATTGTGTGTGTATACTATCGTCACATCTCAGTAAAATAAACGCATATATCTATGAACTTTTCTGCTAGCTGATACTGCTACTGACCCCAAAGCGTAATACTATACCAAAGGTACCATTTCGTTACCGTTCGTTCTTGATAAAGTGTCCGTTCTTTTAAATAGTATGTTCCCGCATGGTAGTTCGGAAGTATGTTCCCGCATGGTAGTTCGGAAGTCATCTTACATTATCGAGTCATCGTAGATCAACATCTTGCTTAGTCGGGGACGAAAAAAAGAAAAACTGAATTTGTTGATGAGAAGAAAACAAAGGCTGTGTTGAAGGTGATTTATTCCAGATAGGATAGCAAAGGTGTTTCAATACAGACAAAATTTAAAATTACATATGCTCTGTGTAAATGCGTTTACGTCTTGATTCAATGAAACAAAAAGTGAAATGGTTTGGTGAAATTATTGGAAAATTAAGGTGAATTATCTACTTGTCATCATCTTCAACTAAATTCTTCAAATGGGGGTGTGGATGATAAACTGATGAGTTGCCAGAGTAAGAGTGTACTACCATACAGGTGATTGGACACGCGGTCCGCACTTCATGTGAAATTAGCTTCCTTAATATCATCTGTGTCTTTAAGTGTCAAAATAGTGGTTACCCTTGCATGGGTATCAAATAGATTCAATTACATAAGTGGAAAACCAATTAAATCAATGAATCATACATGTATATCAAATTAAGGCGAAACTAAGTGTGTTATGTGATTTCATTTCGGTATGCTTTTCAAATTGAAATCAATTCCACTGCACCACTTGTTTCATTATCAATGTAAAACCATTGTCTATCTTGCACATTGGACGTTCCATAAATGTTACCTATATCCCTTGCTAGGAACATTTAGGCTAGAGATGATGTGAGGCTAAACTAAATATATCATTTACAGCACAAACAATAGCGATAACAAAAATGGGAGGTTGGTTGTTTTTTTTTTTTTCTGTTTTGGTTTTTTTTTCGGGATCGATTTTCCATTATAAAATTGATGAGTACACCTTAGCATAGTTTAACCTGTTAACGTGTTTCATATCGTGTATTTACCACGCTAAATATATTAAATCCCTATGGAATAAATAAATACCTAAATTGACTTCTTTTCTATATTACATATGTAGTTGTTTTAGTAATAATTGCATTAAAATCTAGTAAAGTGTTTCAGGGTGACAATTTTATCAAACCCGGACCTGAAATAACCCCAGGAATTTCTTTACTAGAAATCATTCTGTATGACTAATGGTGCATGCGAATCTGATCTGACTTGATCACAATGTCTCTCTGTATAAATACGTGTCTAAAGAATCCGAAATGCAGAATTTGAAAGCAAGGCCAAATCATCCGTTCCTATCTTGACCCAAACCGATCCGTTCACGACCTTAACTGGTCGTTCTCCATCTTAAAGCGCTCCGTTCCCAATCACCCGCTGATACCTGTTCGGTTCAAACCATTGAGTATTCGTCCCTTAATCAAATCCGTTCGTTCCCAAACAATTCAGGGTTCGTTCACAGTCCCACAGATGTAGTAGAACGCCTCGGGGTCTGTAGTTCTAGAATATGTGTGATGATGTTCTTTAGTCTGAGTTCAAAATGAGAGAAAAACGAACACACCGATGCAGCCACTGAAAACGTTGTGAGTATGTGCGAAAAAGAGTTCATCAGTCAACTCGTACATGAATCCGAAAATCCACGCCACGCCCGTTATACTGGATATCTTAAGGATTACTTTCAAAGCAAGTTTTTGTCGAGACTTCGCAGCAATCATCCTCTTCTTAATGCAGTATATCATTGCCATAAGAAAAATAGTGTTCAGGACAACCATCAATACTATAGGTAGTACTAGAGTAAAAAATTTCAGTTCGCCGTTTTCGATGAAGCAGGTAGTTTTTGAGTACCCAATGCTTAATTCCCCACTTGCCTGAAAACTCATTTGTATATGTATCGCAACGGCAATTAGGCACATTGTTAAATTTGATATGATGTAAGCCGAAAAAGTACTATTCCCTTTCAGTTTAAAGAAACTAAATATGGAAATAAACAGATCGAAAGACAGTATAGACATGAAGCCTAGCACTACCAACCAAAGATAATGTGATAGTATCCCAAACACCATACAGAATCTATAATGGTAGATAAAAAAACGAGAGCATGAATACAGTGTATTGGCCAAGAAAAGGGAGAAAGATAGTGCCATTTTCAATTTCAAAGAAATGGGAAAATTATTGTGAGTGACGGTGTATCTTGTCACCGTAAGAAGACAGAAGAAAGATGAGATCGACAGAGAAACAATGGATAGGTATGTCTCAGGGGAAATCTCATCATTTACCTTCCTCACATATTCATTTATGATTTGCTTGTAAAAATCCAAACACAAATATATGCCAGAGTCATCATTGTTCATAAGATGACTCGCGAAGCACACATCGTACTCAGCAATGCAGGCCTCCAACAGAGTAAAGTTAATGTGATAGTCATTGGGTAGATATACTCGCGGGCAGTGATTGTTGTTAATCACATGATACAATTTGTTCTTTATATAAAAATTAAATTTAGAACTATGAACATTTATCATTTTGTAATATGCACCCAATAATTTAAACTGTGCATGTCGTAATGCAAACTTGTCATTGAAAGAAATATTTTTCAAAATCATGGAATAAAAAGTTGTCATAACGACTTTGTTTACTGGTATTTTAGAAAAAAACGATAACCCAAGTGGGTAGCAAATATCACTTGAGCTTGGTATTAGTGGGTGGCCCATGTTAAATGTAACAAATACGTCATGCAAATACATCTGTTCAATTAAATGTCTCTTGATGTCATAATACAATCCTGGATCATCTCTCTTCATTTTATGAAATAAAACCGAATCATAATTTTCGTTCGTGCACACTGCTGCAAAAACGTCGAATTTTGTTCTTAGCTGCACAGATGAAATTAATAGGCATTTGGGACCCTGTTGAACATATCCAACTTGACAAACCACTGGTAGACACTGTTTCTAAAATAGATAAAGATCAGTTTTCAAAAGCTTTCAAGAAAAGCAATTTTAAAGGGTACTGGATGCCGTCTACGTACGAATTAGTCCTGATCATGAAAGTTCATTAGTGTATTCTATTTTATTTCAAATTTAAGTTTATTTCCTACCAATATATTTTTACTATCGAATTCAAAGATTTCAATTATGAACCTGAAGCGTACTACATGTAATACACAAATGGAACAGTGAAGGTACGTTGAGCGGGTTAGGAACGAACGGTTTTGTTTGAGAAGCGAACACTGAACGGTGCGAACGGAGCGGTTCCCCTGAAGAACGGAATGCCTAACTTCCGCCAGAATTCGTTTGCGCACAGAGGAAATTCTTCAAGTTAGGCATTATGGGATATAGATTTTTAGGCATAATAAAACCACGCAACGTGTATACTGTGTGACGTCACTCTAGAATGACGAAAAAATAAAACGTCAAACGTAAGAAGTTTAAAGAAGAACGTAAGTTCATTAATTTATGCTACAATTTGAACAGAGTCTCCATACTTTTTAGTGATCTTTTGATCATTTTATGTTTAAATTAAAATCCATACTTTATTTGTGGTCTAGAGGTTAGAGCGTTCGCCCCGAAAGCAGAAGGTCAGGGTTCGAATCATAAAACATGTCCATCACCAAACGCTCGGTGATAGGTGTCAATATAAGGCCGAACAAAATGCCTAAATTTGAAGCCCTTCACCGGTCTTGATCACGCCTCCATATGAGTGAAAAAAAATCAAGAGAAAAGTTAAACACAAAATACAATAAATCAATCAATTTATATTGATGCTCTTAATGCTAATATTCAAGCTTATCTATGAACTACTTCTTTAGTGTTATTTTTCCACGTGAGAAGCGCGGACTCGCAATACACAGATCAGTTTCTTGTACTGCGTCAGTCGGAAGAGGTATATGCGTAGATGACGCCTAGACGGGGAGTTTGAAAGGAATGTTTTTTATCGGGAACGGAACAATCTCGATTTGGGAACTAACAGTTCTCATTGAGAACTGAACGCTTTGGTCCAAGATGGGAACGAACGATTTGGTTTTGATTTCACATTCTGTATTTCGGATACTTTCTATACAATTTATTCACATATAGACATTGCAGGAAAGAGAGAAATTGCTTGCCGAAATAAAGGTTTAATGAAATTAAATTATGCATATTTTAAGACGTAATGGAGATTAATGTAAGTACATCAATAAATTCAGTCATACATGCCTTACATGTATGTAATGCAAAATAATAGAAAACGGCTTCACAATAAAAAAAAAATGAAAATCAAACTAAATCATTGTGTAACCGGGTGGAATAATAACACGAACTTTGGTGTTGTGGGTTGTATCTTTATTGCGGCGATTAACTAAAATTGTTTGGTTGTATTTCCATATTTTTTAGATACTTAGGATATATTAAGAATCTTATTATGGAGCTTACCAAATAATGAGAAATAGCTGAAAATTGACATAAATAGTAGCTATATTCCGACTTATTAGAAGAAAATTAATTTGGTTGTAAAACTATTTGTTTTAATGATTTCTAAACAATATTTTTTTTATAATACTCATGAAAAAACATTTATATTATCATTTCTTAGCTTGGAAATAGTAAAAAAAAAGTCGAAAAGAAAACATAATAAATACACTTCTGTATAAATCGAAATGGGGATTTCCCGCGTAACTCTTCAAAAAAAGGAGTCTCAAAAGGTATACGAGAAATGCTGGATGTCGTCTGACTTGAAATTTTTGCAAATGTTTTGGAGATCATAGCTTTATTTGTGGAAATTTTGGTCATAATTTGGAAGATTCTGACACTTCATCGTTGATTGATTGTAAGAAAGATACTTATGCACACCTGTATGTTCATCAAACGGTTCGAAATATCCTTATTGATTCTGTACCGGACCACAGTTTTATGCGTTACCGGATAGTTAAATATATCAACAACAACAAAAAACTAGACCATTACGGCATATATTGGAAAAGGACACGGACAAATGCAGTGTTCCAGACAATTGCTCTTCCAGAAAGGCGAAGGCAGATTGAGGTGCATCACCAATGTTTTGGTATCGGTCAAGGGAGGCAATTCAGGTTGAAGCTGGTATGGAAACTTTACATGTGTAATGTCCCACTCCCGGCTCCGGCTCCCCGAAAAATATTAGCTGAGTTTTTTAATGTTTTTATAAAGTGTGATGCCAAATCTGTGGGTTTTGTAGCAGTAATTAGGTGGTGGAAAAATGGATACTTATGTCTACACTGACTGACTGAGGAAATGTTAAAGTAGTGTTATACAGTATTATAGAGACCTTCCATAGGAACTATAAAATCTTCAGAGCCAGGGACGTCTTTTGTCTAACACCCATACAGTAAGAAAAGGAGATTAAAGATCTCTAATTTATTCCAAATTTTAAAAGCCAGTCACATTCCATTATTTCAATAGTGATTGGGGGTGGTTAAGAAAGAATAGAGGAAAAAATTCCAACTCCCACAGAAGGTAGAAAAAAATCTGAACAGGAGATATGAGTAATTTGCTTTCGGTCATTGAATAATACATTAATTCAAGGACAAGTGTAGTGTAAACCTTTTTGTAATGCACTCTTTTGTTTGAACAATTAACCTGCCATGAAACATGATGCGGAAAGTAGGTAAATTCCCTAACTGAAAATATGTCAGGATCAAGGAACAGTACCAGTATATCATCTGGTCTGAACACCTGATATCAAATTCATATTGCTCCTGCACACTACTATCTGATGTATAGAATCATTCAAGTGTATGTAGTCAAATCTAAAGGCATATATTATAATATTATAATTCATCTTGCATTATAATAACATAAACCCACCAACATATATAACTATGTCATATATCAAATTTACTACAACCTACCCTTTATCACAGTACTGTATTCCTTTTGGTAAGAAAATGCTTAATGGAATTTTTTTTGTTACTTTATTGCAGGGTATAAAGCAATGCAGCATTATGCTCAAGCAAATTGAGGAATTCTTTGGCATGTTTGAATGTACCTACCAGTATTGAGGATGATATAGAAGTAGGTAAAATAATTGTATATCCTGTACTAATTATACATTGATTAAATTGATTTTTAATATGATGCCCAACTGATAAAAATAAACCCGAACTAGCATATACATGTATGGTCTGAAAATGATAACGTATTTTCCCTTTGACAATGAAAGTCTTACAGAGTGTTATATATATATATATATATATATATATATATATATATATATATACTGGCCCCATTCCTCATTTATGCCTTGATAATGCATGCCGCGAGGGGATGCTCCGCTTAGCGGTGCCCTTGTTTTTATTTGATATTATTGTGTAACACATGACATATTATGAAATCCAACTTATACTGTGACATAGAAAATGTTAAAAACGGATATTGAACCAGTATTCGTGATTCGATGAAAGGCTCTATATTGTCGAATGATAAATTAACCTTTTTCAAAATTTATGTCGGGGAAAAAATAGGAGTTTTTTCTTTTATACCAAAGACATAAAAAAAAAGTTTAATCTCAATATTTAAAAGGACTTTCACACAATGATAGACGATTAATAAAATGGTAAATAAAAACGTTTTAAATTTTAAACCTAGGACGTAAATATCCATCTGGATCCTCAATTATCCTAAATTCTCAGAAAGTAATTACTAAATGCCTAGGCATAAAGCAGATTTTCCGGAGGATGAACCTACTGAAGGGGGTATACGCTACAACACCAGGTGTCTCATCCCATGCCCCACCAGGGCTTAGCCATGGACGCACTGAAGGCATAACGTCGGACTATTCAGACCCATTGCCTCTGAGGATTGGTACACGTCCTCCAACCCTTGCATCCACTCCTTGGTAGAACATCAAATACCTTTAATTAACTTATGATCAAATAGATAGGTCACAAGGTGACACTTCAAACCGAGGCTCTCCTTCGGATATGAAGTCATTGAAATATGAAAATATTCATTGCTAAACACAACCTCATGCACTGGCTGAAAAGTCATATCGTCTGATATAAAAACTAGTTCTTTTAAAGGTACCAACTTTCCGGATAATATTTTGTGATAAACTGAAGTAGAACAATGCATAAAAGACTGGGATTTTATTTCAATAAACACATGTAAATTATAGCGAACATGACTATTCCGTATACTGAAGTAAAGCCCCCCCCCCTTACTTTAATATCCGGAATAGTCCTGTTTGCTGTAAAGGGGGAGACTGTAAAATAAAAATTGTTGTTTTGTTTTTTTGAAAATGGTTGAAATGTTTGAGTTTCCTATGCTCTCAATCAATCACCAGACTAAATGTAGTGACTTTCGGGTAATATATCGCTTTTAAACACTCTGTAGTGAGTTTCCCGTGTGTGTTCACATGAGTCATGTGACACTGTGTCGTAGGTATCCGGTGTAAATTCAATATTTTTAGAGAGGGCTTTTCTATATTTCAAGTATCAGAACAATATACAGATGTCCCACATTACGTAAAAATGAATTTATATTCTGGTTAGCATAACTAGAACATAGTGTAGTGAGTTTCAGATGTAAAGTCTTATGTAGTGAGTTTCGGCATTATGCACGTGTGTGTGTGTGTGTGTGTGTGTGTGTGTGTGTGTGTGTGTGTGTGTGTGTGTGTGAGAGAGAGAGAGAGAGAGAGAGAGAGAGAGAGAGAGAGAGAGAGAGAGAGCAATTCTAGAGATTTATATAGTCCCTGGAACGTTCTACTCTATCATTTTTCCGTGCGTTCATTGTGCGTTCAGTATGCGCTCACCGTTCAAAGTTTTGCGTTCACTGTTCATCAACCGCTCGCTGAATTCAGAACTGTAAAACATGAAGTTTCCAAATTCTGATATATTTCATTATTTATCCATTGATTGGATGTATATATCTTTTTTCTTACCTGATTATGAAAAAAGTACAATTTAGGTGAAAACATCCGAAACATTCCGAATGAAGAGTTTGTGTTGCTTTCACCGTGCGTTCACCGTTCACAATTGCGCTCCCTTTGCGTTCTGCGTTCGCTCACCGTTCACCGTTTACCAACCGTTAACCAAGTTCCATTCAACATTCTCTGCGTGCATTCACCGTTCGCTCACCGTTCACTCGTCGTTCAACTGGGAAAGAAGGTTTCAGGGGGTGTTTTATCTGTCCGCATCAATTATGATGATGCAGTGACATAATGATAGTTAGTCTGTGAACTGATGTTGTAGATGTTGAATTAGTTTATCACCGAGAGTCATTATTTTAGGAAGTAGGTTTTTGGTATTTTACTGTAAATTCGTGATAATCTGCTATAAAAAGGAGATCGGAGTAAGTATCCCCTGTTCACACCCAACATGAACCCAGTATCTTGACCTTGACATGGCAATTTAATAGAGGATGGCTTAATGGAAATTTTGAAATTAGAACGAGACGCACCCAATTGTTTAACAATTAGGTCACACCAAATGATTTTCTTCAGGATTTGTTACTGCACAAATAATGAACTGGTCCTCTTTTCTTACCTCCTCAGATTCTTGTTACATGATAATTGTGTTTGCTATCTGATCCATGTCATTAATTGAAACTTGCATGAAACGTTAAAGGCAATTTGACGATTCCAAATCTCCATTGATGTATTCTACATTGGCATAATGTTGTAAAAAAAGAATAATGCATATATTTAAAAATGTCTGAAGTACATGTACAGTTAATACTCAGAGTGCAACACTTACTAATATTGGACTGAAGATCTCTTCATTTGGGCATCTGCTTTCAATTTTGTAATCACGCACCTCCATTGGTTTTGAAAATCTTAATAGTTGTGCAAACACGCCAAGGACCGGTCTTAATGCTACGTCCGATCCAAAATAGGATTTATTGAATTCTGAATAATAAAGATGGAAACCAAATTTATCATTATTGCAATAGAGACAGAATATATTCTTATAAACGTCCACGTGATGAATAAAAGGAACGGTAAACGGTATTTTCTCACATGCCCACATAACTTTCTCATCGTATCGATACATCAATCCCGAAGAATTACACTTTCTATACATAGGCAGTATACATTGTACACGGCGTTTTAAGAAAGTCGGAGGTTCATAGCTTAACATGGATTTTCCGTCGTAAGCTCTCTGAAAAGGATCATCTTCCCTATCCACTTTTTCATCAATGTCATCGAATAGAACTCTTTCCCATGGGACAAGGTCGTCAAGTTTCTCTCCAAAGCACTTCGCACAGTATTCGTTTTGATAACTTTCGTTGGTTTTCAATGATGTCACTGGTCTGTGTAGTTTTTCATACTTCAAGTCTTCAGTGGATAGAAATTTTCTACATTTTCGCCAAATAATAGATCCGGGCCGCATTGGACATTGCGTGATTATCCAGTGTGTAGCATAAGGCAGGTGTTGAAGTCCAATTTTGAATACTCCAATCTGTGTTCTCTTACAAGAGAGTGGCGCCTTGTTCCTTTCTGGCTGTGAACCGATATGATCGCCTTCATTAGAAGTAATATTTCTCTGAGAGAGATATCGGGATATGCAACAGTCATGTTTTCTTACACAGTCATCTGCACAGCTACATTGCTGACATGCAGGGGATTGTCCCTTCGAATAAAAGGAATAATTCTTGTAAAATCTGCCATCGTCAAAACAGAGAGGAATATTGGGACACTTTATCATGAAACTGCTAATAAGAGATCTTTCGAAGTCATCCTTGATACTTTGTGTATAATTCAGAACCAATTCTTTGAGGCTGTTTACATCATTCCGCAGTTCATCAACACTTTTAAGTGCAGGATTAATTGGTAGGTCTTTGGAATCATGTTCCAATTTACAACTGCCACAAATCTAAAACAAAAAAATAACGAGCTATAACTGTGTTGGGATGCCAACACAAATGTCTGCGAACACCTCCCCATGTCAGAAATGTTTTTTATGCCAGAAATGGACTCAAAATCCTCCATCAACCATAGAAAGTAAATTAAGTTGAAATCCGACGGACTTGATGCCATTTTGAAACATTTGAAAATTGATTGGAAGGAAAAACTGATGCAAGAAATGAACTGTCGACCCTCAATTGACCCCAAAACCCAAATGCTGTATAGATTTTAACACTTTCAAATATTTCGGTATATGGCGGCCATTTAAAAAATGGCGGCTCAAAAAAATTTTGATGGTGGAAATGGACTCAAGGTCATCATATTACCCTAGAAATAGAATTTAGCTGAAATCCGACAATAGATATTTTTTTTGACGTTTTTTAGCCGCCATCTTGAAACAGCGGTCATTTTGAAAATTTGGACCCCTATCAGCTCACAAAGTTTAAAGTGGATCTGTCAAAGCACTTTCATAACATCGCGCGGACAAATTTCTCACTAAAGAAGAGGAATAATAAGAATAATAAGAAGAAAATAAGAATAACGAGCTATAACTGTGTTGGGATGCCAACACAATTGTCTCCGAACACCTCCCCATGTCAGAAATGGTTTTTGATGCCAGATATGCACTCAGGATCCTCAAAAAAACCTAGAAACTAAATTTGGTTGAAATCCGACGGATTTGATTTTTGGCCGCCATTTTCTTCAATGACGGCCATTTTGAAACATTTGAAAATAGATTGGAAGGAAATACTGATGCTAGAAATGAACTGTGGACCCTCCAATTACCCAAGAAATCAAATGTTGTAGAGATTTTAACATTTTCAACAATTTTGGTATATGGCGGCCATTTTGAAAATCGCGGCTCAAAAAAAAATTTTGATGGTGGGATTGAACTCGGGGTCAACACATTACCCTAGAAATAAAATTTGGTTGAAATCCGACAACCTTGATTTTTTTTTTACGTTTTGGCCGCCATTTTGAAACGGCGGCCATTTTGAAAATTTCGA
This sequence comes from Ostrea edulis, assembly GCF_947568905.1. Taxonomy (NCBI): domain Eukaryota; kingdom Metazoa; phylum Mollusca; class Bivalvia; order Ostreida; family Ostreidae; genus Ostrea; species Ostrea edulis. The sequence goes on from NC_079171.1 coordinate 48,375,339, forward strand.
AAGTTGATTGCACCCCTCCTCAAGACCCCCTATCAGCTCACAAAGTTTGGAGTGGATCTGTTGAAACACTTTCATAAAATCGAGCGGACAAATTTCTCTGGAAAGAAGAGGAATAAAAAGAAGAAGAAGAAAATAAAAATAACGAGCTATAACTGTGTTGGGATGCCAACACAAATGTCTCCGAACACCTCCCCATGTCAGAAATGGTTTTTGATGCCAGATCAGGATTCTCAAAAAACCCTAGAATCTAAATTTGGTTGAAATCCGACGGACTTGATTTTTTGGTCGCCATTTTCTTCAATGACGGCTATTTTGGAAAATCTGAAAATAAATTGGAAGGAAATACTGAATGTAGAAATGAATTGTGGACCCTCCATTTACCCCAGAACCCAAATGTTGTACAGATTTTAACACTTTCAAATATTTCAGCATATGGCGGCCATTTTGAAAATGGCGGCTCAAAATGTTTTTTTGATGGTGGAAATGGACTCGGGGTCACTAAAGTACCCCAGAATTAGAATTTGGTTGAAATCCGACAACCTTGATTTTTTTACGTTTTTTGGCCGCCATCTTGAAACGGCGGCCATTTTGAAAATTTGAAAAGTTGATTGCACCCCTCCTCATGACCCTCTATCAGCTCACAAAGTTTGAAGTGGATCAGTCGAAGCATGTTCATAAAATCGAGCGGACAAATTTCTCACTAAAGAAGAGGAAAAATAAGAAGAAAATAATAATAACGAGCTATAACTGTGTTGGGATGCCAACACAAATGTCTCCGAACACCTCCCCATGTCAGAAATGCTTTTTGATGCCAGATATGCACTCATGATCCTCAAAAAACCATAGAAATTGAAGTTGGTTGAAATCCGACAACCTTGATTATTTGACGTTTTTTGGCCACCATCTTGAAAGGGCGGCCATTTTGAAAATTTGAAAAGTTGAATGCACCCCTCCTAGTGACCCCCTATCAGCTCACAAAGTTTAAAGTGGATCTGTCGAAGCACTTTCACAAAATCGGTCGGACAAATTTCTCACTAAAGAAGAGGAATAATAAGAATAATAAGAAGAAAATAATATCGAGCTATAACTGTGTTGGGATGCCAACACAAATGTCTCCGAACGCCTACCCATGTCAGAAATGGTTTTTGATGCCAGATATGCACTCAGGATCCTCAAAAAACCCTAGAAAGTAAATGAGGTTGAAATCCGACGGACTTGATTTTTGGCCGCCATTTTCTTCAATGGCGGCCATTTTGAAACATTTGAAAATAGATTGGAAGGAAATACTGAAGCTAGAAATGAACTGTGGACCCTCCAATTACCCCAGAAACCAAATGTTGTACAGATTTTAACACTTTCAAATATTTTGGTATATGGCGGCCATTTTGAAAATGGCGGCTCGAAAAACAATTTTGATGTTGGGAATGAACTCGGGGTCACTAACTTACCCTAGAAATAAAATTTGGTTGAAATCCGACAACTTTGATTATTTGACGTTTTTGGCCGCCATTTTGAAACGGCGGCCATTTTGAAAATTTCAAAAGTTGATTGCACCCCTCCTCATGACCCCCTATCAGCTCACAAAGTTTGAAGTGGATCTGTCGAAGCACTTTCACAAAATCGCGCGGACAAATTTCTCTGGAAAGAAGAGGAATAAAAAGAAGAAGAAGAAGAAAATAAGAATAATAAGAAACGGAGCAAAAACAATATGTCTCCGACACTTTGTGTTCGGAGACATAATAAGAAACGGAGCAAAAACAATATGTCTCCGACACTTTGTGTTCGGAGACATATTAAGAATAACTAGTACTTATTGTAACGGGGACCGTTACAGATGTTCCCCAAACATTCCCCCATTTCGAAAGTGGTGTAATTTGTTTCAGTACCCAGTGGTTTTGACCATATTAATCTGTGAAGAGTCTGAATATATAACTAATTTATAACGTTAATTTGATTTCATGCTAAAACAAATCAGTTATAGACATCAGAAAATTCTACGCATGTGCAAGACCGCACACGCACGTGCACGTGAAAAATATGCCTTTGTCGATACATTACAAGTCTTACTACATGACTACAAGAGAAGTTTCACAACAGTTCAATGAAAAACGAGAAATTAACAGCAACTCAAAACTACGAGGACCAAAATCAATGCACGTGCATACACGTGCACGTAAGTAAGACAAAGCATTTCTGTTGATGCTATTCATTAGATATTTGAACGATGTACATACTGCATGAATTTCATATCGATTGCTTTAGTTATAAGAAAGTTACGGTGATATCTAAATCGATCAATCAGAATTTAGCGCACGTCCATGCGCGTATGGGGAAGTGATTTTGACATTATCAATGAATGCAGGGGCCCAAAACATATCTGCAACCTACATTTTAACACAATTCATTGCAATCTAAAAATGTTATAGACCAATACTTGAATTTAAACGTCAAAAATTACAATACACGCGTTTTCACGCGCACGTGATTTTGATAATGGAATTTTTGTTAACACCATTCAATAGGCATTTATATCAGAGATCTACAGGATAAATTTGAATTCATTTCAGTTTTTAATTCAATAGTTATGGCCATTTTAGTACTCAAAAAATGAAAGAAAAGCTATGCACGTGCATACGCGCGCACGTGAGTATTACTCAGCATCAATGTTGATATCATTCAATAGACATTTAATAGATATACTTACAGTATAAATTTCATATTTTTTCCATCATTTATAAGAACGTTATGGCGATTTGAAAATCGGCCAATCAGAATCTAGCACACGTGCATGCACGTGCCGGTTAGTAATTATGATTAAACATCTTTGTTAAGAATCTCAAGATACACATCTAGTGCAAGTTTGAAAAGATTTCGACAAAAAACAAAAGAGTTATGGTCATTGAAATAATTGAACGTTTAAAACATAATGCACGTGCGTGCGCATGCGTGTTTGTAATTTTTATTACATCGATTTGTAGATATTTAGCATATCTACCTATCCTGTAAATATGATTAGATTTCCTTTATTGACATCAAAGTTATTTACGGTTTTGTGTTATCCAATCAAATTGAAGCATTCGTGCATTCGCGTGCAAAATTGAAATTTCGACTATACCAAACAGTTACGGGTCTCAAGTTATATCTACAAGATAAATATCAAACGATTTCATTGAAAAATAAAAAAAAAGTTAAACTCATTCCAAAGTTTGTAAACAAAAAATCCAATGCATGTGCATGCACATGCATGCATTTTCAGACAAAATGACATTCGTTCCGCACATCTACATATGCTATACTATCATCCTAAAAAGGTTTCATCTTGATCCCTTGAGTAGTTTCTGAGAACACTTGTGAACGAAAAAAGTTACAAGAAGAAAGAAAGAATAATAAGAATAACTAGACACTCATTACTAGTAATGAGAAGGTCTTCCGTTTAAACACTTCCGGTACACTGATTTCTGTTCTTACGAGAATCATTCAAATATATCAGAGAATGTACCTTTTCAAGACATGAGAGGACTGTTAATGAAGTTTTCACCCATTTCTCGTCACTTCCGGTGACGGCCGGAAGTAATATTCAGATGTATTTTCCTATAAATGACAGCGACTCTTTACTGTCTATATTCCCTGAAAATTTCACATCTCTATCTGAAAGAGTTCTCAACAAAAAGAAGTAGACTAAAGAAAGAAAAAGTAGTAGGTTACTACCGACCGGAAGTCAATTTTGAAAAACAAAATTATCAAAACTTTAGAAGTTGATACTTTTATTAAGACATGTGAAAATCATATGAAAGACTTCAATTATAAGCGAGATTTATGGGGGCAAAGAGACAAAAAGGAAACATTTATTTTATCAAGAAACCGGAAGTAGTCGTTTTGACTAACGACAGAGTCAATATTCTTTTGACACTTTGAAAGAGGGTTAATAAACTAGTATAGGTTTCAATTTAAAGGAAAAAGTTTGAAATTTGCGATTCTTTCGATCACTTCCGGTGACGACAGGAAGTGACGGTCGACATGTTCAACCCCCTACTGCACGCTTACAAACGGAGATTGATCATCCCTGAATATTTGATGAACCTATATTTTACCTTTTCCAAGAAAAATGCTGGACAAAATTCCTTTTGAGAAACAGAAAATCGGCAATATTTTCCGAACGGAAGTGAATTTTGTAAAAGGAAAAATAATTATAGCAAAGTCATTTCATAAGACATTATTCCTGAAAATTTCAAAGAAAATATATCCAGCCATCTCTGAGAAATCACTCGAAGAAATCGGAAAATCGACATTCTTTCAAATACTTCCGGTATAGACCGGAAGTGACGTACAAAAAAATTGTATGTATGTGTACAATGGACTCATGTTAGTTGATCAACTATATAAGTTTCAAGCGTCTATCTACATTCATTATTGAGAAACTGAAAAAACAAGGTTTGAATATGTCCACCCCATATCTCACGACCGAAGTGAATTTTACAAAAATATTTAAATATACTCTAAACATTTATAGTGTCTATAACATAAGTAATATTCAAATCATTAACTTGTTTCATGACTGAGATTTATGGCACTGAAAAATGAGAGAATGAATAGTCTTTCTTTGATATAACCGGAAGTTGGAGATTCTACTTCCGGTGGGGTCAACATTTTTTTAGAATTAAAACGAGACCTAGTAAACCGATATAGGTTTCAATTGGAAAGAAAAAAAATTGAAATATATGATTCATTAATCACTTCCGGTGACGACCGGAAATGACGGCCGACTTTCTTAACCGCCTACTGCACGCCTACAAAGTGAGATATATTAACTCTGAAATCAACTCTACAAGTTTCAAGCGTCTATCTATATTCATTATTCAGAAACTAAAAAAACAAGGTTTGAATATGTCCACCCCATATCTCACGACCGGAAGTGAATTTTACAAAAATATTTAAATATACTCTAGACATTTATAGTGTCTAGAACATATGTAAAATTCAAATCATTAACTTGTTTTATGACCGAGATTTATGGCACTGAAAAATGAGAGAATGAATAGTCTTTCTTTGATATAACCGGAAGTTGGAGATTCAACTTCCGGTGGGGTCAATAGTTTTCGAGAATTAGAAGAAAAGCTAATAAACCGATATAGGTTTCACTTTCAAAGAAAAAAGTTTGAAATTTATGATTCATTAATCACTTCCGGTGACGACCAGAAGTGACGGACGACATTTTTAACCCCTTTTTAACACCTATTGCACGCCTACAAAGTGAGATCTATTGAGTCTGAAAATTCGGTGCCTCTATCTTTTACCGTTTCTGAGAAAAACGCTTGACAACGAAAACAGCTCATAAGCCGTATTTGCCGACCGGAAGTGAATTTTACAAAAATATTTGACGTTACTCTAGACATTTATAGCGGCTATAATATATGTAAAACTCAACTCATTAACTAGTTTCATGACCGAGATTTATGGCACTGAAAAATGAGAGAATGAATAGTCTTTCTTTGATATAACCGGAAGTTGGAGATTCAACTTTCGGTGGGGTCAACATTTTTTGAAAACTAGAACGAGATATAGTAAACCAAAGTAGGTTTCAATTTGAAAGAAAAATGTTTGAAATTGATGATTTATTTAATCACTTCCGGTGACGACCGGAAGTGACGGCGACAAAAAATATTACGTGCATGCACCATAGAGAAAATAGATCTATCATCCCTGAAAGTTTCATTCGATTATCTTTAGTGGTTTTCAAGTTTACCCCCGGACAAAGTTGTATTAAAAAACCGGAAAATCGGACGTATCTGACGAACGGAAGTGAATTTTGAAAAAAAGAAAAAAAGCCTCGAGGTACCATCGTTCTCTATAACCTGTGGAAGTTTCAGGAAAATCCATCCAACGGTCTCGGAGACGAAAGGGAAATAATAATAATAACTAGAAACTTGTTGCCATGGCAACAAGAAGGTCTTCCGTTCTTTCCGTGTCCAGTAGATAACCTTAAATTCTTCATTTGTTATAAAGTGGGAAAAAATATTTGAGTAATCTGGGGGATTGAACCCGGGTCGCCCGCATGGAAATCCACCACGCTAACCATTAGGCTAGCGAGGACCTCACTTCAAAATTAAAACTACGAATATCTAGACTTTGGTTTGATCAATTTAAAAACAAATATCATATTCAGCATTCTATAAAGAGTCTCCATTTATCTTACCTTAATCAAAGAAAAACATTAAAAATCAAAAAAGTTCAAAAAATCCACTTTTTAAATTCGCTTCCGGTAGCGACCGGAAGTGATGACGACGTACGAAATAGTGATTCTGCAAATCTATAAGTCTTGTTCTATCATCTCTAATAAGTCTCCAGTCCATATCTTTAGCCCTTCCTGAAGATCACCCGCGGACAAAGTTTCATTTGAAAATCAGGAAATTGTCCATACCTTGGAACCGAAATGGAATTTTCCCAATTTTTTTTCTGATAAACAACTTTCATAATATAATGCATTTTTCCTGAAAGTTTCACTGAAAACCACTGTATAGTTTTCGAGAAAAATTTGGTCAAAAAAAAAATAATAACGAGCTATAACTGTGTTGGGATGCCAACACAAATATCTCCGAACACCTCCCCATGTCGTAAATGGTTTTTGATTCCAGATATGCACTCAGGATCCTCAAAGAACCTTAAAAACTAAATTTGGCTGAAATCGGACGGACTTGATTTTCGGCCGCCATTTTCTTCAATGGCGGCCATTTTCAAAGATTTGAAAATTGATTGGAAGGAGATACTGATGCTAGAAATGAATTGTGGACCCTCAATTGACCCCAGAACCCAAATGTTGTAGAGATTTTAACACTTTCAAATATTTCGGTATATGGCGGCCATTTTGAAAATGGCGGCTCAAAAAAAAAAAATTTGATGGTGGAAATGGACTCGGGGTCACCAAATTACCCTAAAAATAGAATTTGGTTGAAATCCGACAACCTTGACTTTTTGACGTTTTTTGGCCGCCATCTTGAAATGGCGGCCATTTTGAATATTTGAAAAGTTGAATGCACCCCTCCTAGTGACCCCCTATCAGCTCACAAAGGTTGAAGTGGATCTGTCGAAGCCCTTTCACAAAATCGGTCGGACAAATCTCTCACTAAAGAAGAGGAATAATAAGAATAAGACTAGTAATGAGTAGGTCTTCCGTTAGACCACTTCCGGTTAAGAGCTTTCTATTCCTACGAAAACCATTTAAATGTATCAGAAAATGTGCCTTAACAATGAATGAGAAATGTATTATCGAATTTTTTACTCCTTTCTCGTAACTTCCGGTGACGACCGGAAGTACTATTCAGATGCGTTTTCCTATAAATGAGAGCAACTCTTTACTGTCGATATTCCCTGAGACTTTCACGTCTCTATCTGAAAGAGTTCTCAACAAAAAGAAGTAGACTAAAGAAAGAAAAAGTAGTAGGTTACTACCGACCGGAAGTCAATTTTGAAAAACAAAATTATCAAAACTTTAGAAGTTGATACTTTTATTAAGACATGTGAAAATCATATGAAAGACTTCAATTATAAGCGAGATTTATGGGGGCAAAGAGACAAAAAGGAAACATTTATTTTATCAAGAAACCGGAAGTAGTCGTTTTGAATACCGACAGAGTCAACATTCTTTTGATACTTTGAAAGAGAGTTAATAAACTAGTATAGGTTTCAATTTAAAGGAAAAAGTTTGAAATTTGCGATTCTTTCCCTCACTTCCGGTGACGACAGGAAGTGACGGTTGAGATGGTCAACCCCCTACTGCACGCTTACAAACGGAGATTGATCATCCCTGAATATTTGATGAACCTATATTTTACCTTTTCCAAGAAAAATGCTGGACAAAATTCCTTTTGAGAAACAGAAAATCGGCCATATTTTCCGACCGGAAGTGAATTTTCTAAAAACAAAAAAAAATTATAGCAAGGTCATTTCATCAGACATTATTCCTGAAAATATGAAGAAAATATATCCAGATTCGAAGAAATCGGAAAATCGACATTTTTTCAAATACTTCCGGTAGAGACCGGAAGTGACGGATGAAAAAATTGAATGTATTGGACTAATGTTAGTTGATCAACTCTAGAAGTTTCAAGCATCTATCTATATTCATTATTGAGAAAGTGAAAAGACAAGGTTTGAATATGTCCAACCCATATCTCACGACCGGAAGTGAATTTTACAAAAATATTTAAATATACTCTAGACATTTTTAGTGTCTATAACATATATAAAATTCAAATCATTAACTTGTTTCATGACCGAGATTTATGGCACTGAAAAATGAGAGAATGAATATTCTTTCTTTGATATAACCGGAAGTTGGAAATTCAACTTCCGGTGGGGTCAACATTTTTTTGAGAATTAGAACGAGACCTAGTAAACCGATATAGGTTTCAATTTGAAAGAAAAAAGTTTGAAATTTATGATTCATTAATCACTTCCGGTGACGACCGGAAGTGACAGCCGACAGTCTTAACCCCCTACTGCACGCCTAGAAAGTGAGATCTATTCACTCTGAAAATTTGGTGACTCTATCTTTTACTGTTTCTGAGAAAAACGCTAGACAACGAAAACAGCTAATAAGCCGTATTTGCCGACCGGAAGTGAATTTTACAAAAATATTTGAAGCTACTCTAAACATTTATGGTGACTATAACATATGTAAAACTCAACTCATTAACTAGTTTCATGACCGAGATTTATGGCACTGAAAAATGAGAGAATGAGTGGGCTTTCTTTGATATAACCGGGAGTTGAAGATTCAACTTTCGGTGGGGTCAACATTTTTTGAGAATTAGAACGAGATATAGTAAACCAAAGTAGGTTTCAATTTGAAAGAAAAAAGTTTGAAATTTATGATTCCTTTAATTAATTCCGGTAACGACCGAAAGTGACGGCGACAAAAAATAATACGTGCAAGCACCATAGAGAAAATAGATCTATCATCCCTGAAAGTTTCATTCGATTTTCTTTAGTGGTTTTCAAGTTTACCCCCGGACAAAATTCTTTCAAAAACCGGAAAATCGGACGTATCTGACGAACGGAAGTGAATTTTGAAAAAAATGAAAAAAATTCCTCGAGGTACCATCGTTTTCTATAAACTGTGAAAGTTTCAGGAAAATCCATCCAGCGGTCTCGAAGACGAAAGGGAAATAATAATAATAATAATAACTAGACACGATCTCGTTGCGAGCAACGAGTAGGTCTTCCGTCCGATTTGTTGATGCACTCGGAGTTAAAAAAAAAAAAAAAAAGAAGACAAATGAGTCCCAATTTAGTTTCCGACTTTAAGACACTTTAGATATAATCAATTTTTCATATCATAAGCTTCTGAAGCAAAGTTGCGGTGAAATTCGTTTGAAATTCGACTCTCCAGGCGAGCCATAAGGCCCGCGGGCCTATTTCTTGATGTCATTTGTTAGCCCTCTATAGACTCAACAACTTTAGTTCTATATGTTTTTACAAAATATTTACCTGTAAAAAGTTATTGAGATCGACCGATATTGACAAAAAATCGACTCTGCAGGCGAGCCATTAGGACCATAGGCCTATTTCTTGATATCAATCGATAGATCTCGATAAACTGAACAACTTTTATTCAATATGTCCTTACAAAATATTTACCAGTTACAAGTTTTTGAAATCGACTGATATCGACAAAAATCGACTCTACAGGCGAGCCATGAGGCCCACAGACCCATTTTTTGATATTGATCGATAGGTTATGACACATTGAACAACTTTTGTTCAATAATGCTTTTCAAAAAATATGTCGTTTTAAAGATATGAGGCGTCAAATATTTACGATTTTGGCCCTTAAAATCTCTAATTACGTAACATATGACCTACTTTTTGATTTGATAAGATCAAGCTCGTTGAGATGAACATTTCCGCTTCTACAACTTATTATAAAATATTAATAGTTTCTGAGATATTCTCAAAAACATTTGGACCCTTCTGAACCCCTAATTTAAAGGGCCAGCCCCTTTTGCTTGATATCGTAAGAAAGGCCTTGTCATTTTAAACATTTTTTGCTCAACAAGTATTTAGAAATTCTTTACCGTTCTCGAGTTATCTCTACAAGAAATATTTAGGGGCCAAACTGTAGCTCCCTAACGGGGCCACATAGGGAAAAAACGAAATGTACATATTGTTTAGATTATCATTCTGAACAACTTTTGTTCTTTATTGCTTTTCAAAATATTTGTCGTTTTCGAGATACAAGGGATAAAAAATTTATGGTTTTGGCCCTTAAAATCCCTTATTACGTAACATATGACCTAAATTTTTATATGAATAGATTTGGATTGTTGAGATGAACATTTTTTGTTCTTTGACTTATACCAAAATATTAACGATTTTTGAGATATTTGATCTAGACTTTGAGCCCTTCTAGATCCCTAATTTAAGGGGCTAGCCCCTAAATATTGATATTTTCGAAAATATCTCGTAAATGTGCACAACTTTTGTTCTACATGTCTTAACAAAATATTTGCAAGAAAAAAGATATTGGAGATCAAAGGTCAAAAATCGCCGAAATCGGCGAAACATTTTGGCATCCATTTTTTCAGGTCCAGGCGAGCGTTTAGGCAAATCGTCTCCGGTAAAATCGAATCCCCCACAAATCTTCTAAAATGTTTACTCTATCTTGTGTAGAAATTTCAAGACTCTAGCTTCAAAACTAACGGAGGAGATGCGTGGACAACAAGGCCCTTCAAAAAGTCACTAAAAGAGAGATAACTCCTGACTGGAAGTGACGTCAAGCACAAAATTTTGCAAGCAGAGTCTCTTTCCCAAAAGACATCTTTCCTGAAAATTTCGTGAAAATCGATCGAGAAATGGCTGAGAAAAACGCGTGTACTACCAAGGAAAATAATAATAATAATGATGATAATAATAATAATAATAATAATGAAGAAGAAGAACGCGAACAATAATAGTAAGGTCTTCAGCAGGAGACGGAAGACCTTAATTAGAAACAGAGTAAAACCAATATGTTCCCAAACTTCGTTTGGGGAACATAATAAGAAACAGAGTAAAACCAATATGTTCCCAAACTTTGTTTGGGGAACATAATAATGATAATAAGAAACAGAGTAAAACCAATATGTTCCCAAACTTTGTTTGGGGAACATAATAACTAGTACTTATTGTAACGGGGACCGTTACAGATGTTCCCCAAACATTCCCCATTTAGTAAGTGGTGTCTTTTATTTCAGTACAAGTGGTTGTCACCATTGCAAACTGTGAAACATGTGAATATACAACTATCTTATAACGTTCAGTCCATTTCATACTAGTTCAAATCAGTTATAAAGATCTGAGAGTTTTGTGCACGTGCACGTACGTGCATGCACGTGCATATGAATAATTCGACCACCTCGATACATTACAAGTCTTACTATATGAGTACAAGAGAAGTTTCACAACTGTTCAATGAAAAACGAGAAATTAACGGCAACTCAAAACTACAAAGACCGAAATCAATGCACATGTATACACGTACGCGTGAGTACCACACAGCAATTTTGTTGATGCTATTCAATAGACATTTGAACAATATACTTACTATATGAATTTGGTATCGATTGCTTCAATGACAAGAAAGTTATTGGGATTTCAAAATCGTCCAATCAGAATTAAGCGCACGTGCATGCGCGTGCAGGGAAGTGATTTTGAGACTATTAATAAATTGACAGGCCCAAAACATACCTGCAACCTAATTTTCAAACCTATTCATTGCAATCTAAAAATGTTATAGACCAATACTTGAATTTAGACATCAAAAATTACAATGCACGCGCATTCACGCGCACGCGATTTTGATAATGGAAAATTTGTTGACACCATTTCACAGACATTCATATCATAGATCCTCAGGGTAAATTTGAATTCATTTCAGTTTTTAATTCAATAGTTATGACCATTTTAGTAGCCGAAAAATGAAAGAAAAGCTATGCACGTGTATACACGGGCACGTCAGTATGACTCAGCATCAATGTTGATGTCATTCAATAGACATTTGATAGATATACTTACAGTATAAATTTCATATTGTTTCCATCATTTATAAGAAAGTTATGGCGATTTGAAAATCGTCCAATCACAATTTAGCACACGTGCATGCACGTGCCGGATGGTAATTATGACAGTACACTTTTGTTAAGAATATCAAGATAGATACACAATACAAGTTTGAAAAGATTTTGACAAAAAACAAAAAAGTTATGGTCATTGAAAGAATTGAACCTTCAAAAGACAATGCACGTGCGTGCGCATGCGCGTTTGCAATTTTTATTACATCGATGTGTAGATATTTGACATGTCTACCTATCCTGTAAATGTCATTAAATTTCCTTAATTGGCATTAATGTTATAAACGGTTTTGTATTATCCAATCATATTGAAGCAAACATGCATGCGCGTGCAAAATTGAAATTTTGACGATGCCAAACAGTTAAGGGTCCCAAGTTATACCTATGATATAGATAGCAAACGATTTCATTGAAAAATAAAAAAGTTAGACGCATTCCAAAGTTTGTAAACAAAAAATCCAATGCACGTGCATGCACATGCATGCATTTTCAGACAAAATGACATTCGTTCCGCACATCTACATATGCTATACTATCATCCTAAAAAGGTTTCATATTGATCCCTTCAGTAGTTTCTGAGAACACTCGTGGACAAAAAAGTCCCAAGAAGAAAGAAAGAATAATAATAATAGTAATAATAACTAGTACTTATTGTAACGGGGACCGTTACAGATGTTCCCCAAACATTAACCCATTTAGCAAGTGGTGTCATTTATTTCAGTACAAGTGGTTTTGACCATTGCAAACTGAAACATGTGAAGATATAACTATTTTATAACGTTCAGTCCATTTCATGCTAATACAAATCAGTTATAAAGATCTGAGAGTTTGTGCACGTGCACGTACGTGCATGCACGTGCTGATACGTAATTCGACCATCTCGATACATTAGAAGTCTTACTATATGAGTACAAGAGAAGTTTCACAACTGTTCAATGAAAAACGACAAATTAACGGCAACTCAAAACTACAAAGACCGAAATCAATGCACGTGCATACACGTCCGCGTGAGTACCACACAACAATTTTGTTGATGCTATTCAATAGACATTTGAACAATATACTTACTATATGAATTTGGTATCGATCGCTTCACTCTTAAGAAAGTTATTGGGATTTCAAAATCGTCCAATCAGAATTAAGCGCACGTGCATGCGCGTGCAGGGAAGTGATTTTGAGACTATTAATAAATTGACAGACCCAAAACATACCTGCAACCTAATTTTCAAACCTATTCATTGCAATCTAAAAATGTTATAGACCAATACTCAAATTTAGACATCAAAAATTACAATGCACGCGCATTCACGCGCACACGATTTTGATAATGGAAAATTTGTTGACACCATTTCGCAGACATTCATATCATAGATCCTCAGGGTAAATTTGAATTCATTTCAGTTTTTAATTCAATAGTTATGACCATTTTAGTAGCCGAAAAATGAAAGAAAAGCTATGCACGTGCATACACGGGCACGTGAGTATGACTCAGCATCAATGTTGATGTCATTCAATAGACATTTGATAGATATACTAACAGTATAAATTTCATATTGTTTCCATCATTTATAAGAAAGTTATTGCGATTTGAAAATCGTCCAATCACAATTTAGCACACGTGCATGCACGTGCCGGATGGTAATTATGACTATACACTTTTGTTAATAATATCAAGATACATATACAATACAAGTTTGAAAAGATTTTGACAAAAAACAAAAAAGTTATGGTCATTGAAAGAATTAAATATTCAAATGTCAATGCACGTGCGTACGCATGCGCGTTTTCAAATTTTATAACATAGATTTGTAGATATTTATAATCTTTACATATCCTGCAAATATCATTAAATTGTCTTGATTTACGTGAAAGTTATAAACGGTTTTGTATTATCCAATCAAATTGAGGCACACGTGCATGCGCGTGCAGAATTGAAATTTTGACGATGCCAAACGGTTAAGGGTCTCAAGTTATACCTGCAATATAAATATCAAACGATTTCATTGAAAAATAAAAAAGTTAGACGCATTCCAAAGTTTGTAAACAAAAAATACAATGCACGTGCATGCACATGCATGCATTTTCAGACAAAATGACGTTCGTTCCGCACATCTACATAGAGTATTCTATCATACTAAAAAGGTTTCATCTTGATCCCTTCAGTAGTTTCTGAGAACACTCGTGGACAAAAAGGGTGACAAGAATAAAGAAAGAATAATAATAATAATAATAATAATAAGAAACAGAGTAAAACCAATATGTTCCCAAACTTTGTTTGGGGAACATAACTAGTACTTATTGTAACGGGGACCGTTACAGATGTTCCCCAAACATTCCCCCATTTAGCAAGTGGTGTCATTTATTTCAGTACAAGTGGTTTTGACCATTGCAAAAAGTGAAACATGTGAATATATAACTATCTTATAACGTTCAGTCCATTTCATGCTAATACAAATCAGTTATAAAAATCTGAGAGTTTTCTGCACGTGCACGTACGTGTATGCACGTGCACATACATAATTCGACCATATCGATATATTAGAAGTCTTACTATATGAGTACAAGAGAAGTTTCACAACTGTTCAATGAAAAACGACAAATTAACGGCAACTCAAAACTACAAAGACCAAAATCATTGCACGTGCATACACGTGTGCGTGAGTACCACACAACAATTTTGTTGATGCTATTCAATAGACATTTGAACAATATACTTACTATATGAATTTGGTATCGATTGCTTCACTCATCAGAAAGTTATTGGGATTTCAAAATCGTCCAATCAGAATTAAGCTCACGTGCATGCACGTGCAGGAAAGTGATTTTGACCCTAACAATAAATTGAAAGGTACCAAAGATACCTGAAACCTATATTTCAAACCTATTCATTGCAATCCAAAAATGTTATAGACCAATACTTAAATTTAGACGTCAAAAATTTCAATGCATGCGCATTCACGCGCACGCAATTTTGATTATGGAAAATTTGTTGACACCATTTCAAAGACATTCATATCATAGATCCTCAGGGTAAATTTGAATTCATTTCAGTTTTTAATTCAATAGTTATGACCATTTTAGTACCCAAAAAATGAAAGAAAAGCTATGCACGTGCATACACGCGCACGTGAGTACGACCCAGCATCAATGTTGATGTCATTCAATAGACATTTGATAGATATACTTACAGTATAAATTTCATATTGTTTCCATCATTTATAAGAAAGTTATGGCGATTTGAAAATCGTCCAATCAAAATTTAGCACACGTGCATGCACGTGCCGGATGGTAATTATGACTGTACACATTTTTAAAGAATATCAAGATACATATACAATACAAGTTTGAAAAGATTTTGACAAAAAACAAAAAAGTTATGGTCATGGAAAGAATTGAACCTTCAAAAGACAATGCACGTGCGTGCGCATGCGCATTTGCAATTTTTGTTACATCGATCTGTAGATATTTGGCATGTCTACTTATCCTGTAAATATCAACAAATTTCCTTAATTGGCATGAATGTTATAAACGGTTTTGTATTATCCAATCAAATTGAAGCACACGTGCATGCGCGTGCAGAATTGAAATTTTGATGATGCCAAACAATTCAGGGTCCCAAGTTATACCTACAATATAAATAGCAAACGATTTCATTGAAAAGTAAAAAAGTTAGACTGATTCCAATGTTTGTAAACAAAAAATCCAATGCACGTGCATGCACATGCATGTATTTTCAGACAAAATGACATTCGTTCCGCACATCTACATATGCTATACTATCATCCTAAAAAGTTTTCATATTGATCCCTTGAGTAGTTTCTGAGAACACTCGTGGACAAAAAAGTCCCAAGAAGAAAGAAAGAATAATAAGAATAATAATAATAAGAAACAGAGTAAAACCAATATGTTCCCAAACTTTGTTTGGGGAACATAATAATAAGAAACCGAGTAAAACCAATATGTTCCCAAACTTTGTTTGGGGAACATAATAATAATAACAAACCGAGTAAAACCAATATGTTCCCAAACTTTGTTTGGGGAACATAATAATAACTAGTACTTATTGTAACGGGGACCGTTACAGATGTTCCCCAAACATTCCCCCATTTAGTAAGTGGTGACCTTTATTTCAGTACAAGTTGTTTTGACCATTGCAAATGGTGTAGCATGTGAATATATAACTATTTTATAACATTCAGTCCATTTCATGCTAATACAAATCAGTTATAAAGATATGAGAGTTTTGTGCACGTGCACGTACGTGCCTGCTCGTGCATATAAATAATTCGACCATCTCGATATATTGGAAGTCTTACTATATGAGTACAAGAGAAGTTTCACAACTGTTCAATGAAAAACGACAAATTAACGGCAACTCAAAACTACAAAGACCAAAATCAATGCACGTGCATACACGTGCGTGTGAGTACCACACAACAATTTTGTTGGTGTTAATTAATAGACATTTGAACAATATACCTACTATATGAATTTGGTATCGATTGCTTCACTCTTAAGAAAGTTATTGGGATTTCAAAATCGTCCAATCAGAATTAAGCGCACGTGCATGCGCGTGCAGGAAAGTGATTTTGAGACTATTAATAAATTGACAGGCCCAAAACATAGCTGCAACCTAATTTTCAAACCTATTCATTGCAATCTCAAAATGTTATAGACCAATACTCAAATTTAGACGTCAAAAATTACAATGCACGCGCATTCACGCGCACGTGATTTTGATAATGGAAAATTTGTTGACACCATTTCACAGACATTCATATCATAGATACTCAGGGTAAATTTGAATTCATTTCAGTTTTTAATTCAATAGTTATGACCATTTTAGTACCCGAAAAATGAAAGAAAAGCTATGCACGTGCATACACGGGCACGTGAGTATGACTCAGCATCAATGTTGATGTCATTCAATAGACATTTGATAGATATACCTACAGTATAAATTTCATATTGTTTCCATCATTTATAAGAAAGTTATGGCTATTTGAAAATCGTCCAATCAGAATTTAGCACACGTGCATGCACGTGCCGGATGGTAATTATGACTATACACTTTTGTTAAGAATATCAAGATACATATACAATACAAGTTTGAAAAGATTTCGACAAAAAACAAAAAAGTTATGGTCATGGAAAGAATTGAACCTTCAAAAGACAATACACGCGCGTGCGCATGCGCATTTGCAATTTTTATTACATCGATCTGTAGATACTTGAAATGTCTACCTATCCTGTAAATATCATTAAATTTCCTTAATTGGCATTAATGTT
Organism: Ostrea edulis; assembly: GCF_947568905.1. Classification (NCBI taxonomy): domain Eukaryota; kingdom Metazoa; phylum Mollusca; class Bivalvia; order Ostreida; family Ostreidae; genus Ostrea; species Ostrea edulis. The sequence continues at coordinate 48,392,735 of NC_079171.1, forward strand.
ATAAACGGTTTTGTATTATCCAATCAAATTGAAGCACACGTGCATGCGCGTGCAGAATTGAAATTTTGACGATGCCAAACAGTTAAGGGTCCCATGTTATACCTACGATATAAATAGCAAACGATTTCATTGAAAAATAAAAAAGTTAGACTGATTCTCAAGTTTGTAAACAAAAAATCCAATGCACGTGCATGCACATGCATGTATTTTCAGACAAAATGACATTCGTTCCGCACATCTACATATGCTATACTATCATCCTAAAAAGGTTTGATATTGATCCCTTGAGTTATGGCGATGGAAAAAATTGAACCTTCAAAAGACAATACACGTGCGTGCGCATGCGCGTTTGCAATTTTTGTTAAATCGATCTATAGATATTTGGCATGTCTACTTATCCTGTAAATATCAACAAATTTCCTTAATTGTCATGAATGTTATAAATGGTTTTGTATTATCCAATCAAATTGAAGCACACGTGCATGCGCGTGCAGAATTGAAGTTTTGACGATGCCAAACAGTTAAGGGTCCTAAGTTATACCTACGATATAAATAGCAAACGATTTCATTGAAAAGTAAAAAAGTTAGACTGATTCTAATGTTTGTAAAGAAAAAATCCAATGCACGTGCATGCACATGCATGCATTTTCAGAAAAATGACATTCGTTCCGCACATCTACATATGCTATACTATCATCCTAAAATGTTTTCATATTGATCCCTTGAGTAGTTTCTGAGAACACTCGTGGACAAAAAAGTCCCAAGAAGAAAGAATGAATAATAATAATAATAATAATAATAAGAAACAGAGTAAAACCAATATGTTCCTAAACTTTGTTTGGGGAACATAATAACTAGTACTTATTGTAACGGGGACCGTTACAGATGTTCCCCAAACATTCCCCCATTTAGTAAGTGGTGCCATTTCTTTCAGTACGAGTTGTTTTGACCATTGCAAACTGTTTAGCATGTGAATATATAACTATATTATAACGTTCAGTCCATTTCATACTAGTTCAAATCAGTTATAAAGATCTGAGAGTTTTGTGCACGTGCACGCACGTGGAAATAAATAATTCGACCATCTCGATACATTACAAGTCTGACTATATGAGTATAAAAGAAGTTTCACAACTGTTCAATGAAAAACGAGAAATTAACGGCAACTCAAAACTACAAAGACCGAAATCAATGCACATGTATACACGTGCGCGTGAGTACCACACAGCAATTTTGTTGATGCTATTCAATAGACATTTGAACAATATACTTACTATATGAATTTGGTATCGATTGCTTCACTGACAAGAAAGTTATTGGGATTTCAAAATCGTCCAATCAGAATTAAGTGCACGTGCATGTGCGTGCAGGGAAGTGATTTTGAGACTATTAATAAATTAACAGGCCCAAAACATACCTGGAACTTAATTTTCAAACCTATTCATTGCAATCTCAAAATGTTATAGACCAATACTTAAATTTAGACGTCAAAAATTACATTGCACGCGCATTCACGCGCACGCCATTTTGATAATGGAGAATTTGTTGACACCATTTCATAGATATTCATATCATAGATCCTCAGGGTAAATTTGAATTCATTTCAGTTTTTAATTCAATAGTTATGACCATTTTAGTATTCGAAAAATGAAAGAAAAGATATGCACGTGCATACACGAGCACGTGAGTATTACTCAGCATCAATGTTGATGTCATTCAATAGATATTTGATAGATATACTTACAGTATATATTTCATATTGTTTCCATCATTTATAAGAAAGTAATGGCGATTTGAAAATCGTCCAATCAGAATTTAGCACACGTGCATGCACGTGCCGGATGGTAATTATGACTGTACACTTTTGTTAAGAATATCAAGATACATATACAATACAAGTTTGAAAAGATTTTGACAAAAAACAAAAATGTTATGGTCATTGAATTAATTGAATATTCAAATGTCAATGCACGTGGGTGCGCATGCGCGTTTGCAAATTTTATAACATGGATTTGTAGATATTTATAAGCTTTACCTATCCTGTAAATATGATCTAATTGTCTTAATTTACATGAAAGTTATAAACGGTTTTGTATTATCCAATCAAACTGAAGCACACGTGCATTCGCGTGCAGAATTGAAATTTTGACGATGCCAAACGGTTAAGGGTCTCAAGTTATACCTGCAATATAAATATCAAACGATTTCATTGAAAAATAAAAAAGACGCATTCCAAAGTTTGTAAAAAAAAAAATCCAATGCACGTGCATGTACATGCATGCATTTTCAGACAAAATAACGTTCGTTCCGCACATCTACAAAGAGTATTCTATCATCCTAAAAAAGGTTTCATCTTGATCACTTCAGTAGTTTCTGAGAACACTCGTGGACAAAAAAGGGTGACAAGAATAAAGAAAGAATCATAATAATAACTAGACACGATCTCGTTGCGAGCAACGAGTAGGTCTTCCGTCCGATTTGTTGATGCACTCGGATTTAAAAAAAAAAAAGAAGACAAATGAGTCCCAATTTAGTTTCCGACTTTAAGACACTTTAGATATAATCAATTTTTCATATCATAAGCTTCTGAAGCAAAGTTGCGGTGAAATTCGTTTGAAATTCGACTCTCCAGGCGAGCCATAAGGCCCACGGGCCTATTTCTTGGTGTCATTTGTTAGCCCTCTACAACTTTAGTTCTATATGTCTTTACAAAATATTTACCTGTAAAAAGTTATTGAGATCGACCGATATCGAAAAAAAATCGACTCTACAGGCGAGCCATTAGGACCATAGGCCTATTTCTTAATATCAATCGATAGATCTCGATAAACTGAACAACTTTTGTTCAATATGTCCTTACAAAATATTTACCAGTTACAAGTTTTTGAAATCGACTGATATCGACAAAAATCGACTCTACAGGCGAGCCATGAGGCCCACAGACCCATTTTTTGATATTGATCGATAGGTTATGACACATTGAACAACTTTTGTTCAATAATGCTTTTCAAAAAATATGTCGTTTTAAAGATATGAGGCGTCAAATATTTACGATTTTGGCCCTTAAAATCTCTAATTACGTAACATATGACCTACTTTTTGATTTGATAAGATCAAGCTCGTTGAGATGAACATTTCCGCTTCTACAACTTATTATAAAATATTAATAGTTTCTGAGATATTCTCAAAAACATTTGGACCCTTCTGAACCCCTAATTTAAAGGGCCAGCCCCTTTTGCTTGATATCGTAAGAAAGGCCTTGTCATTTTAAACATTTTTTGCTCAACAAGTATTTAGAAATTCTTTACCGTTCTCGAGTTATCTCTACAAGAAATATTTAGGGGCCAAACTGTAGCTCCCTAACGGGGCCACATAGGGAAAAAACGAAATGTACATATTGTTTAGATTATCATTCTGAACAACTTTTGTTCAATAATGCTTTTCAAAATATTTGTCGTTTTCAAGATATGAGGCGTCAGTTATTTATGATTTTGGCCCTTAAAATCCCTTATTACATAACATATGACCTACTTTTTGATTTGATAAGAACAAGCTCGTTTAGATGAACATTTCCGCTTCAATGACTTATTACAAAATATTAATAGTTTCTGAGATATTCTCATAAACCTTTGGACCCTTCTGGGCCCCTAATTTAAAGGGTCAGCCCCTTTTGCTTGATATCGTAAGAAAGGTCATGACATTTCAAACATTTTTTGTTCAACAAGTATTTAGAAATTCTTTACCGTTCTCGAGTTATTTCTAGAAGTAATTTTTAGGGGCCAAACTGTAGCTCCCTAACGGGGCCACATAGGGTAAAAACGAAATATGCATATTGTTCAGATCATCATTCTGAACAACTTTTGTTCTTTATTGCTTTTCAAAATATTTGTCGTTTTCGAGATACAAGGGATAAAAATTTTATGGTTTTGGCCCTTAAAATCCCTTATTACGTAATATATGACCTAAATTTTTATATGAATAGATTTGGATTGTTGAGATAAACATTTTTTGTTCTTTGACTTATACCAAAATATTAACGATTTTTGAGATATTTGATCTAGACTTTGAGCCCTTCTAGATCCCTAATTTAAGGGGCTAGCCCCTAAATCTTGATATTTTCGAAAAGATCTCGTAAATGTGCACAACTTTTGTTCTACATGTCTTAACAAAATATTTGCAAGAAAAAAGATATTGGAGATCAAAGGTCAAAAATCGCCGAAATCGGCGAAAAATTTTGGCATCCATTTTTTCAGGTCCAGGCGAGCCTTTAGGCAAATCGCCTCCGGTAAAATCGAATCCCCCACAAATCTTCTAAAATGTTTACTCTATCTTGTGTAGAAATTTCAAGACTCTAGCTTCAAAACTAACGGAGGAGATGCGTGGACAACAAGGCCCTTCAAAAAGTCACTAAAAGAGAGATAACTCCTGACCGGAAGTGACGTCAAGCACGAAATTTTGCAAGCAAAGTCTCGTCACCAAAAGACATCTTTCCTGAAAATTTCGTGAAAATCGATCGAGAAATGGCTGAGGAAAACGCGTGTACTACCAAGGAAAACAATAATAATAATAATAATAATAATAATAATGAAGAAGAAGAACGCGAACAATAATAGTAAGGTCTTCCGCAGGAGACGGAAGACCTTAATAATAATGAAGAAGAAGAACGCGAACAATAATAGTAAGGTCTTCCGCAGGAGACGGAAGACCTTAATAATAATAATGAAGAAGAAGAACGCGAACAATAATAGTAAGGTCTTCGGCAGGAGACGGAAGACCTTAATGAAGAAGAAGAAGAACGCGAACAATAATAGTAAGGTCTTCCGCAGGAGACGGAAGACCTTAATAACGAGCTATAACTGTGTTGGGATGCCAACACAAATGTCTCCGAACACCTCCCCATGTCAAAAATGCTTTTTGATGTCAAATATGCACTCAGGATTCTCAAAAAACCCTAAAAACTGAATTTGGTTGAAATCCGACGGACTTGATTTTTGGCCGCCATTTTGTTCAATGGCGGCCATTTTGAAACATTTGAAAATTGATTGGAAGGAAATACTGATGCTAGAAATGAATTGTGGACCCTCCATTTACCCCAGAACCCAAATATTGTAGAGATTTTAACACTTTGAAATATTTCTGTATATGGCGGCCATTTTGAAAATGGCGGCTCAAAAAAAAATTTGATGGTGGAAATGGACTTGGAGTCATTAAATTACCCTAGAAGTAGAATTTGGTTGAAATCCGACAACCTTGAATTGTTGACTTTTTTTTGGCCGCCATCTTGAAACGGCGGCCATTTTGAAAATTTGAAAAGTTGAATGCACCCCTCCTAGTGACCCCCTATCAGCTCACAAAGTTTGAAGTAGATCTGTCGAAGCACTTTCCCAAAATCGGTCGGACAATTCTCACTAAAGAAGAGGAAAAATAAGAAGAAAAGAATAAGAATAATGAGCTATAACTGTGTTGGGATGCCAACACAAATGTCTCCGAACACCTCCCCATGTCAAAATTGCTTTTTGATGCCAGATCAGGATTTTCAAAAAACCCTAAAAACTAAATTTGGTTGAAATCCGACGGACTTTATTTTTTGGCCGCCATTTTCTTCAATGGTGGCCATTTTGAAAAATCTGAAAATAGATTGGAAGGAAATACTGATGCTAGAAATGAATTGTGGACCCTCCATTTACCGTAGAACCCAAAAGTTGTACAGATTTTAACACTTTCAAATATTTCAGTATATGGCGGCCATTTTGAAAATGGCGGCTCCAAAAGAAAAATTTGATGGTGGAAATGGACTCGGGGTCACTAAAGTACCCTAGAAATAGAATTTGGTTGAAATCCGACAACCTTGAGTTTTTGACGTTTTTTGGCCGCCATTTTGAAACGGCGGGCATTTTGAAAATTTGATTGCACCCCTCCTAATGACCCTCTATCAGCTCACAAAGTTTGAAGTGGATCAGTCGAAGCATGTTCATAAAATCGAGCGGACAAATTTCTCACTAAAGAAGAGGAAAAATAAGAAGAAAATAAGAATAAGAATAACGAGCTATAACTGTGTTGGGATGCCAACACAAATGTATCCGAACACCTCCCCATGTCAGAAATGCTTTTTGATGCCAGATATGCATTCAGGATTCTCAAGAAACCCTGAAAACTGAATTTGATTGAAATCCGACGGGTTTGATTTTTGGCCGCCATTTTGAAACATTTGAAAATTGATTGGAAGGAAATACTGATGCTAGAAATGAATTGTGGACCCAACATTTACCCCAGAACCCAAATGTTGTAGAGATTTTAACACTTTCAAATATTTCGGTATATGGCGGCCATTTTGAAAATGGCGGCTCAAAAAAAAATTTTGATTATGAAAATGGACTTGGGGTCACTAAATTACCCTAGAAATAGAATTTGGTTGAAATCCGACAACCTTGAGTTTTTGACGTTTTTTGGCCGCCATCTTGAAACGGCGGCCATTTTGAAAATTTGAAAAGTTGAATGCACCCCTCCTAGTGACCCCCTATCAGCTCACAAAGTTTGAAGTGGATCTGTCAAACCATTTTCATACAATCGAGCGGACAAATTTCTCGGAAAGAAGAGGAATAATAATAATAATAAGAAAATAAGACTAATAAGAAACGGAGCAAAAACAATATGTCTCCGACACTTTGTGTTCGGAGACATAATAATAACGAGCTATAACTGTGTTGGGATGCCAACACAAATGTCTCCGAACACCTCCCCATGTCAGAAATGGTTCTTGATGCCAGATATGCACTCAGGATCCTCAAAGAAACTGAATTTGGTTGAAATCCGACGGACTTGATTTTTGGCCGCCATTTTCTTCAATGGCGGCCATTTCGAAACATTTGAAAATTGATTGGAAAGAAAAACAGATGCTAGAAATGAATTGTGGACCCTCCATTTATCCCCAGAACCCAAATGTTGTAGATATTTTAACACTTTGAAATATTTCGGTATATGGCGGCCATTTTGAAAATGGCGGCTCAATTTTTTTTTGGATGGTGGAAATGGACTCAGAGTCACTGAATTACCCTAGAAATAGAATTTGGTTGAAATCCGACAACCTTGAGTTTTTGACGTTTTTTGGCCGCCATCTTGAAACGGCGGGCATTTTGAAAATTTGAAAAGTTGATTGCACCCCTCCTAATGACCCTCTATCATCTCACAAAGTTTGAAATCGATCAGTCGAAGCATGTTCATAAAATCGGTCGGACAAATTTCTCACTAAAGAAGAGGAAAAATAAGAAGAAAATAAGAATAACGAGCTATAACTATGTTGGGATGCCAACACAAATGTCTCCGAACACTTCCCCATGTCAGAAATGGTTTTTAATGCCAGATATGCACTCAGGATCCTCAAAAAAACCCTAGAAACTAAGTTTGGTTGAAATCCGACGGACTTGATTTTTGACCGCCATTTTCTTCAATGGCGGCCATTTTGAAACATTTGAAAATAAATTGGAAGGAAATACTGATGCTAAAAATGAACTGTGGACCCTCCATTTACCCCAGAAATCATATGTTGTAGAGATTTTAACATTTTCAAATATTTTGGTATATGGCGGCCATTTTGAAAATGGCGGCTCAAATTTTTTTTTGATGGTGGGAATGAACTCGGAGTCACCAAATTACTCTAGAAATAAAATTGGTTGAAATCCGACAAGATTGATTTTTTGTCGTTTTTGGCCGCCATTTTGAAACGGCGGCCATTTTGAAAATTTCAAAAGTTGATTGCACCCCTCCTCATGACCTCCTATCAGATCACAGAGTTTGAAGTGGATCTGTTGAAACACTTTCATAAAATCGAGCGGACAAATTTCTCTGGAAAGAAGGGGAATAAAAAGAAGAAAATAAGAATAACAAGAAACGGAGAAAAAACAATATGTCTCCGACACTTTGTGTTCGGAGACATAATACTAATAAACAGTAGAATCACTAAAAGGTCTTCCGTTGGAAACGGAAGACCTTAACTAGAAACTCATTACTAGTAATGAGTAGGTCTTCCGTTATACTACTTCCTGTCGAGATTGGAAGTTTAAAAGCCATTCATTACAATTGAATTTTATTTTCTTCACACATTATCCGTTGATATTAAGGTTATCAATGTTGAAAACAAACTGCAGTTCAGATTGCTTTAGTCAAATTCGGTTCCAATTTGTGAAATGCATCGCAATTTTCAAAAATATATTCCACAAAATGTACTGTTGCGCCTTACAAAAAAAAAAAACACGTTATGATTCCTGTTGTCTATATTCACTCTCGGTCATGACCGGAAGAGCTCCAATCGAATAAATATTTTATTCTACATCTTAATAATTCTCAACTAATCATGCTTTTAGCTTCCGACAAAAATACACATGTTTGAGACAACTTCCGGTTTTTCGGTCGGCACTTCCAATGGACATATTTTACATGAACAAGACCTAATCATCATCCATAATAGCCCCAATATCTGTCCAAAAAAAAAAACTTCAAAAAATTATATTTTTTATATCGCTTCCTGTCACGACCGGAAGTGACGGTTACGTACGATTCTCACATGATGCAAACACACTGACTATCAGTCTTGAAAATTTGAGACTACAGTCGTTCACATTTGCAGAATATTAGCTTGAACAAATTTTCATTTTGAAGACTGCAAATCTCGCGACCGGAAGTAGATTTCACCAAAATACTTTACGTTACTCTAGACATTTGCAATGTTTTCCAATGTCAATAACATACAAGAAAATCATTTGTAATACTCCATATACAAGGGAGATTTAAAACAAAGTCAAAAACTCAATTTTTCCACTTTTTCTCACAAAACCGGATGTTGCCGTTTTTGCTTCCCGTAGGGTCAACATATTTCAAAAGAACAAGAATGAAGCAATAATCTAATGTTCGTTCTTCGTCAAAAGAAAAAATTTGAATTTTTTTATTTCTTTGATCACTTCCGGTGAGGTCCGGAAGTGACGGTTGACGAAGTTAACCATATTCGACAAACCTACTTGTCATGATCTATCATTCCTGAAAGTGTAGTGCCTTAATCTTTAACTGTTGCTGAGCAATTTCGTAAACAAAATCTCATTTTGAGAACAGGAAATCGCGCGACCGGAAGTAGATTTTACAAAGATATTTGACGTTACTCTAGATATTGTCGGTGTAGGTAACATATTTGAAAATTATTTCAAATACTTCATTCACAAACGAGATTTATGGGAAATAAAACGTTCAAATTATTTCGATTTTCTCTTATAACCGGAAGTTGTTTTTTTTTTTCCCTGTGGTACTTACATATTTTGACACTGCAAAAGAGATGCAACAAAGTGATGCAAGTTTTTATAAAAAAAAAAAAAGTTGAAATTTTCGATTTTTTTAATCACTTCCAGTGACGACAAAAGAGGGGGGGGGGGGGTGACAATAGAGACATAGTAAAACATAAAATCACTGTAAATAATGCTAATACAGTAAAAACAGTGTATTTCCAAACTTTCTCTGGGGAACACAATCTCACGGAAAAAATCTCAAAAGTCGTTCATCACGTCAAAATATCAGCCCCTAAGAACAACTTAATACTATATTTTAAATCATACATTAATTACGTAGTTTTTGGAGATCGGGTCTTATAACCGCCAGTTGGAATATTCAGTGGATAAACTGTGCTCCATGTTAGCTGACCTGGCTCCATTACCACCAACGTAGAATACGATAAAGTTATAATTTATTTATAAAATGTTGATATGTATCAGTAAATGACATTCATTCTGTGAAAACGTCTCGAATTTGATTTCCAATAACAATAAACATTGGCCCAAACACCAAAACGGACTGGGAAAACCCCCCGAAAAATTCAATATTTTCGGAAAAGGTTATCCAATGAATTCCTTTGTTTAAAAGCGCGAAGGCTGATAGAATTTAGAGAATGACACGAGTAATATGGAAATGTCAACTCGGGAGGTCCTGCCCCTTCTATCAGATTAAAGAGTTATTGCATACCAGCACTAAATCTAAACTCAAAATCTGAATACAAAGAGAATGCCTATACACATTGGAATTATTCGTCCAATATGAAGCAATGATGGGTCAAATTGTTTACAAAATATGGAATGTAAAATTTAAAAAAAAACAATCACCTGTTGAATGTACTGTTCTGTTTGAGAGGTACAGTGTGTGGAAAGTTGAGGAAATCATTCTACGAACTGTAAAAAGCAATTTCTGAACATATGGGTGCGTGAATGCATAGTTGTAATCTCATATAAAAAAAAATGTATTTTATCATTTGAATGGTCATTCTAGAAATACAAATCATTTTCTGAAAATAAATGGGGATATGATTCGTGACACTTTTCATGGACATACGTCAGAAACACTAAAGCTAATTTCCCAACTTCTATCGATTTTAATATATCAAAATATGTCGTCTTTTTACCAAACCTCTATGGCTATTGAATTGAAATTAAATTTAAACTAATTACGTCTTTTCTATTTCTTATTATTTAATTCCGGAGCATTTAATATTTTCCTGTTTCTATCGAATTTTCATTAAAAAATACCTTTTAATTCAAAATGTTTTATAAATTGCCCATAGCATCGGTCCGAGGTTTGCCCACAAACGCTACGGAGTTTAAATGAAGATACATTGTAGCTACAGGAAAAAAAACCAACTTTTTGTTACAATTAGTGTGTTGGTTTCCAATAGCATAATAAGCTGAACCGCATTCATTCTATCAAACCAACAAAAAAAAACAAAAACAAAAAAAAAAAAAAAAAAAAAAAAACCTGTAATTTGAATAATCTTACATTATAACATCCAGACAATTTCGAAGAGACCTTTTCTATGAAAAACAAAATCTTAAATGCAATAATGAAAATTGAGCACACAACAAATTGTATAATGACTTTACAATATAAATTTCGATTAAAGTAAATAAATTTGCGGTGTCAACTTCCAGTTTCTTCATTATCGGCATATTCAATATTATGAATTCCAAGTTTGATTAATTTTTCATGACCATGAAGGCCTATTCATATGACGAATGACCTAAGTTAATAAAATAAAATCAATCAGTCATTATTGATTATTACTTGTCCTGAATACAATAGTTATAGGTGTATTTTCAATTGTTGGGAGAGAGAGAGAGAGAGAGAGAGAGAGAGAGAGTACCAATGGTATGTGTATTCCGATTTAATTCCATGGTAATTTTTCTTAAAATATTAATTCAAGATTTTTATAATCAAGCAGAATAAAATAGAGATATCAAATAACAGGTTTTCTTATATTTATGATAATGGAGTTGTCTCTATATACTGATAAAAGATATTTGCATATCATCGATCAAAATTGTTTCTGATAAAATATTAAATACAACCATGTCTATTCTGCCCCCTGACCATTTTCAAACCTTCTGCAAGGACAATAATAACCGCAAAATTACTCAGTGCCGGTGTAAAGGCAAATTTTGACTCCCATAAAATAATGACCGGGGGTCATTTTTCGACGTCGAAAAATGACCCCCGGTCTTTATTCGACGTAGAATAATGACCCCTTTTGCCCGTAGAAAAATGTCTCTTTCAAAAAATCAGTCCATTTCACGTTTAGAAAAATGACCCCCGTAGAATAATGACCCTCTTGTAAATTTTATTAAGCCTTAGGATTATTTCTCTGGCAATGCCTAAGGGAGGCAGTCCAACATTGTCATATTATAAGTCAATCTATCATTCATATCAGGAATTGTAATTTTGTTTCAAAAAAAAAAAAGAATTTACTTGTTTTAACAAAAGCGTGACTCGTAATTTTTCTGTCGATAAACCCAAACTCTGCAGACCTGGATGGACATGCCGGGGGTTACTATGTCTTGGAAATCCTCTAATTCTGATCAACGGCAGGAATTGTGTACTCATACGAATATCCAAGGAATTTCGAAAGGGGGGGGGGGAGAAAACCGCCCCCCCCCCCCCCCCCCCCCCCCCGCATCAGCCATTTTTATAGGGTGCTAATCCTGGAATTAATCTTAATCAATCACATCTTTTTGTAAATTTGCTTCCTCTACATTCTTCACACACATACACACATACACACACACACACACACACAGAGAGAGAGAGGGGGGGGGGGGGGGGGGTGATACAATTTACTCTAGTGCGTTTCTACACGGTGATAACAGGTGTACTGCATTTACTGTGATATGACAGTGCGGCGTTTTATTTAGGGTGTTTTGATAATTTAACACAATAAGCAGTGGCGTAGCTGGGCTAAAAATAATGAGGGACACCAAAGAAATCCACCTTAAACACATTTTGACTTGACAGGCAAATACTACTAATAATAATAATAAATAAATAAATAAAAAAAAACACGTAGGATATCCTTCTGACAATCCAAAATCCTATTTCGTTGCGGGGGACGACTTTACACTTCCCTTCTCACTTTGTTTTTTACACTTTAGATACTTTGCTTGTATGCCATTTCCTACTGACTTCACTAATCAAGTTTCATGTATTTTCGTGTCTCCCGAAGAAAATTTTGAAGAATTCAAGATTCATGGCCTCTGGAGGGCTTCCGACTGTAATGACTCATTTTTTTTTTTATTTGTGGGTACTAACTAACAATCCCAATCTGATAAAAATGAGATCCTCCATCTGCTCCTTTGTATTTATGTTGTAGAGACAATATGAAAACAAAGGAGCGGATCGGGGATCTTATCCTAGTCAGATTGTAAAAAAGCCTTACTTAAGGGGGGGGGGGGGGGGGCACAACCATACTTCTTACCCCTTTGAAAAGTGTGGGGACATGTGCCCCGGCTGTATCTTCCCCTACTCCCCTGTACTGTGTACGACATACTGCACTTTTCTAATATAAATGAAATGTAACTATTTTCACCGTGAGAACATTTTTCTTGTAACTAACAATGTTATGACGGTTTAAAACATAACTCGGTCAAAAAAATATTGTACAGAGAGAATAGGTTATGTACATGCAAGAAATAATGCTTTGAGTACTGAGAACCTGCATATTAGAATTGAGTATTTTTTTAACCGTGGTATATTCTCATCTGATCAATCTATGTTAATTTTGTGTTAAAAAGTGGGTTTGTGACCATCCCCTCCCCCCTCTTCCAAAAGTGAGGGGCCACGTGCCCCGTCCCCTTGTCCTACACCCCTGATAGGCATGAATTATCCAGTGAAATGCTATAGTTTCCCGAAGTTATCGTTCGCATACTCACTAATACCTCTATCAACACTTACTCATTTTTCAAAAATTCTTGAAAAACGATAATGATGTGCAAATGAAATAAGCTATTGACTTCAGTTGCAAAAAATGTATGTCAATTCGTCAGTTTTAAGAAGATTTCACGCCTCTCTGTGACACAAGAAGTATTGTATTTAGACGCAGCTCTTTTTTATGTGTGTGTTTGATTACAGAAGATCTATACATGTAAATAGAACACATTTTCAAAATGGAACTCCCCTTTTGAGAACTAAAATTTATGGTAGAACCCCTTTTTGAAAATTCCCTGGATCCATCCCCGAAATATGCGGGTTTTTTTTTTCAGTTGTAATTGGACATGAAACCTACAGTGGGTTTTCCTCAAATTTAATGAACTAGTTCTTACTTTTATTTTATTAACTGTGAAAAAAATTTACACAGAATAAATTTGAAAAGAGGAGCAGCAGGAACGATAACTCTGGGTAAATAATTACCTGAAAACCCGTATCAACTCCTTTAAAATCCATCAATCTGCTAAGAAAAGGGAGGGGGTCATTTTTCTACGGGGGTCATTATTTTTCAGGTATGACACGCAAAATAATGACCCCTGGGTCTTCTTTCTACAAAATTATCCATTTTTTCTACGGCTAGGGGGTCACTTTTCGATGTCGAAAAATGACCTCAGGTCATTATTCTGTGGGGGTCAAAATTTGTCTTTACACCGGCGGTCCGTTCCTCAGCACTTCTCAGTAAATATCAAAGCTACGGTAAACACCATTATATTTCATTTTGAAAATTGTCATTAGAAATTAGCAGTGCCAACAGAAATTATCAGTATCAACAGAAAGTGCAGTTTTTTAGTTATCAGAACGTATTGATACAAACAGCATACTAACGGCAATTAATAGGTACCCGCTGAAAATTATACCCTGGTTGTTTCCCATTGAAAGTAAGTGTAGATGAAACAAAAGTTATGATTTTTCGTAATGGTAAAAAAATAGTATTGATAACAAATGGTTATATGAGGGGAATGAACTTGAAATTGTAGATAAGTTCAATTACCTGGGCATGTCTGTATCTTACAATGGCAAATTTAGTCAAACTCAAAAACATGTTGCAGATCAGGGTAGAAAGGCATTGTTTGCGTTAACATCAAAATTAAAGAACCATAACTTTAATGTAACTACACAATTGTCTGTTATGTTAAAAGTATTATGTCCTACGGATCAGAAGTTTGGGGCTTTTATAAAGCCCCGGAAATTGAAAAACTACATTTAAAGTTTTGTAAAAGATTGCTGAGTGTTAAAAAACCCACTTGTAACTTTTTAGTATATTGTGAATTGGGAAGATTCCCGCTGAGAATTTATAGGCTATTAAGGATTTTTAAATATTGGTTGAAAATCAGAAGAAGCGATAATTGTATTATTAAGTCATGTTACGAAGATATGTTGTCACATAATGATGAATGGGTTGTAAATATTAAAAATGAATTAAGTAGTATTGGGATTGAATTATATGTTTGAAAGTGGTATGCCTGATAAAATCATATATTCTATTATTGAACAAAGACTATTTGATACTACAAAACAACAGCTATTTAATGTTATTTGTAAAATGTTTAAAGGTTTCTTATATCAACACCTCATTGATACTTTCTATATTAAACATTACCTGTGCAAACGTATCGATAGCAAATATAAGAAATATTTAACTAAATTCAGAACTTCATCTCATAATCTAAATGTTGAAAAAGGAAAACAGTATAGCCCTGCAAAAAACAATAGGTTTTGTGAAAAATGTAGCGTGTCTGTTGTAGAAGACGGATTCCATTTCATTCTCCAATGTCCATTCTATAATGAACTGAGATCAAAATATATTTATAGGTTATAGACTTTGTATGGGAAAATATGACGACCGAGTTTTTTGGCGCGTAGACGGACCGAGCTTGCGAGGTCCGTCCGCGACAAAAAACGAGGTCGTCATGTTTTCCCATACAAAGTCTATAACCTTTTTATTATATACTTTCAATTTCATTTAGAAACTAACAATAATTTATTTTTAACAATTTATTTATTGGTTTAACTGAGTAAAAGATGAAAAATTTGAAAATTAACGACGTAGTAATTTGCTTGTGTATTGATTGTGACGTAATGTTTGCGGGCCGGAATGTTTCCGGGCATATATCGTGTGATATATGCCCGCAAACTCTTAAAGAAAAAAGAAGAGATGAATTTGAAAGTATATAATAAAAAAAGATATTATTATAAAAGACCAAGTACTTTCAAACTGGTTCAATTACTAAGTGTTCAAAATGTCAAAGAATTGATTAATTTAGGTAAATACTTGTATTGAGCATGTTTAAAAAGAGATGCTCAATTTAGCTTTTGTTCTGTTTATGTATACTCTCCTGTGTGATGTCTGTATATACCATATTTATGTTATTCTGTTTCTGGTGAGCCGTTTGGCTCAAGGATAATAAAGAACTTGAACTTCTCAGGACTGATGCAAAATGAATGATAAATGAAAAACCATTTAAATGGCTGTGTTTGTTTGGCGTACCGTCGAGAATATCTCCTCTCATAAGGAGACGTCATCAGCTATAGGTGAAGTACCACAAATTCAGACCTATGGTTAGTGCTCAAAGCCGCAGCAGTGATAATTACAATTAATCATAGTAAACGCATAAATAATCATCGTACATCGCAGACAATACCATGCACATATAAAATAATGAGAGTTCACTACAGCTGTTCTAAGATGTCACCGTGTCGTCATTATCTACCAGTACAATCATTAGACAATAATACAAGAATAATCACCAAAAACTTACCAGCAACGCTGCCCAAACCATGTGTCCGGTGTACATGGCTGTGTCGTGCGTCAGACTGATGAGATCCTAGAAATCACACATTAAATACTCAATATTCATCAACTAATCTACGTAATTCTGTGTTTGAAACGGCTCCTTAAAATCGCATTTTCTTTTTTTTTTTGAAAACTGAGACGAAATATGATATAAAGTTTCTTCGCCCGTATTGGATTCAAATAACAATGTGAGTATCAAATGTCTTGGGGTTGTACACGATTACGACTACATTTTCTGTTTAGCTCCGGAAATAGGAAGAAGATATCGAGTCTGGCTGGGAGGAGATGCCAATACAAGGGGAGATAATCACGTACACAGCGAGCGGGGAAAACGTTAGAATCCGAAACGTCATTGATATCCCGATATCATACTGTGTAAATGGAATTACAGAGACTCATTTCGTAAATTAATCTTTTAATAGTAATGTACACTGTAATCCAACAAGAATTGACGTTAATGTAATTTAATGAAAATTATATCATATTCGCACGTAGGCAGATTTTATTAATCAGAAAGCAGCAAGCAATAATGCATATCTAGATGTAACCACATTAAAGGGAAGAAAACCTTTATTTTGGTACTTGTGCTTAATTGAAGGTTGGGGGATGTTCCACCCCATCTCCATCTGCATGGTAGGGATCGAGGGCTTAACCGCCTTCTGGCCTTCTACAGGTATAATTAGATACAGTGCAGTTTAGGATACAGTAAGGAACCCTGTATGAAATGATTACAAAAATTGTGAGACGATTAAATAAATGGAAAATGGGATAGAATAGAAACGTTTCAAAGGAATTATCGCTGCCGAAAAAAATCAGAAGGGGGGGGGGTAGCGTTCATGCTTTAGGTGCCTTTGTACTGGCCATGTGTTCGTTGTGGCTTATTTATTATAATTACAATTATATTTTCCCCATTTCCTCTGTTTTTAGAACAAACACTGTAACCATACAGTACACTTACAAAATAATTACAATCAGATACAAAACATACATTTTCAGTGGCGGATTTAGGGGGGGGGGGGGGCACCCCCCCCTTAACATTTTTTAATTTAAGGTAAATCGTGGTATATTGTTTAGAAAAATGTAATAAACGATAAAAGAAGCAATAATTTTTTCCGTTCCCGGAAAAATGAATAACATAATATTTTGATTTCTTGAAATATTGCATCGGGAGAACTTAATTTTTTTCCAAAAACCCTTAAAAGTTTCGTCATTTTTAATATTTTCACCTTATAAAAAATGATAGAAAATAGTACAAATTACTAAATAGGAGATATTTCAAGCTCTATAAAACCTGCAGAATCCAGGAGCTTCCGGTGGCTTCGCCCCCTGGGCCCCCACCAGGGATTCGCCCTGGACCCACTGGGAGCCTCAAGGCGGCCCCAGACCTAGTTCCTGCCTCATAAAGTGGGGCTCCCCGTAACCACAATTCCTGGATCCGCCCCTGATTTTGTATTCCTTGATATAGAGTAAAGTATGTATTAAAGGCGAAAATAACGAACAGTGACCAAATCTAAGAACACCTATAAGCAATACAAAATAGAGAGTTAGGCAAACACGGACCCCTAGATATACTAGAGGGGGAGGGGCGGGGGGGGGGGCAAGGTGCCTAGGCGTAGTAAGCATCCCCTGTGGATCGGTCACATCCACCATGAGTCTTATATCTTGATCAGGTAAACCGAGTTATCTGTAATCAAAATGAGTTTGCCAAGAACGGCCTAACAATCGGTATGAAACAAGTCGGACAACATTTGATTTAATAATAGTTTGTAATGGCAAACTAGATTGAATTAACGACCATAGGATTTGGGAAATGCCTACCTTAAGGAGGTACTCTACATCGTCATAATGGCTGACTTTCTTCATAAACATTGATATAAATATAAATATCAACTATATTTGTCTATTCATTTAAAAAATGTTCGCCTAGCTGAGTAGCTGGGTAGACTATAGCGTCGACTGCTGAATCGCGGGTTGAAGCCCAACCTGGGTTTTAGATTTTTCTCAGATTGCTGTCAACTATAAAACTGCATTTGTCGACTAAATAAAATAAATTTGGAAGTTTTCAATTTCAAAATATTGTTGTACGTATCCTAGACTTTTCATCCATATTAAAGCTATCTGGTGTAGCATACATCCTTAAATTATACTGTTGTTCAAAACCCATGTAGATAATCAAAAGGTTATTTTATTTTAATGAAACAAGGTAAACCAATATTTCAGTAGATCTCTGTACTTCCCTTTATGTTAGTCTCTTGCATGACTTTGAAACTGACCAGTCATTCAAATACCCGGACAACGGATATTTTTATTTATTTATGATTAACCAGAATAACGCCCCTGTACATATACATGCACATTGCTATTCATATTACAGCGTTGCCCAAGGTTTTCCTTACTGCATTTTATAGCAATATAAATGCCACACGTTTTATCTAAAGTGATTTATGAAGTTTATTGTACCTTAGATTTTGTTATCAGCGACGTGTTTATAAAATAAGTCTTTTTGCCAAATTACCGGACCACACGGTATTCAAGGAAGATACGGACGGCGTCATCATAGGGATTCTGGTATTGTCAAACATCAACTATATCTTACTCGATCTAGAGGTGGGAATATATTCTTTCGGTATGTCAAATGTTTTATCACAAAGTGCATCCATTTAGCAAAATATTTAAAATCCTAATAAGATGATTAAAGTATAACTAAAACTCTTGATATTGAAAAATAACACTTTGAAAACAAGGAAGCATTAACAACGTGCATTGGATATTTAATCAATGATTTGTTTCAGTTATAAAGCAGAATCCAGTCTATTTCTATTTTATAGAAACAAAACCAAACAAAATGCACAACTTTCCCACCATTGCTGTACTAGCATGTCTGGTTTCTCTGGGTTTATTCCTACAAGGAAGATGATGCTGGCATGTTTTAATTGTATAGTTGATATTTTGTTTCTTCAAATGAATCAGAGAGAAGAATAGCGCCATCTAACGGTGATATACACACAAGTAGTAGTAGTAGTAGTAAAATAAAGAAAAATCAGAACACGAAAAATAGCGCATCCGGTTTCTTTTTCAATCTTTAAGAGTTATATCATATTATAATGGCAATTCACTTTTTTTTTAAGTTAAAAAAGATGTATAACATTTCCTTTAAATCTATGGTGTAGGTACCAATGCACAGGATGTACAAGTCTTGCGTCACAAACTTCGACACGGCAGCAGCATCAGCGGGTCAGGATAAAACTAAACTATGCAGGTTAGGAGGCGCAATTTTCACTGCTTGAACTTATCAATTTCCAATTTTCTGGTGGGAATTTGAACGGGAAATGTTGATGAAAATGCGAGTATATGATTAACGTTTGCCGCTTATGACGTAATCATCATTTGCTTTCGCCGCAGTAGGAGGACGTTACCCCCTTTCCCACACCCTTTTTTGAGTTGATTTGCAAACTTCCGGAAGTTTAATACATTTTTTCACAATGTTTTCCGTAGTTATATATTTTTTTTTAGCTTACCGTATATAACTCTTACAAAAGCTGATACTTTTTGACTATCGAATAGGGAGTAGAAGCAAGTAAAAAAAAATCACGAACAATATGGGGTAAATATTCTGTATTTAAAAAGGTTTATAATCCTAAAATTCGTTTATATATATATATATGTATATATATATATATATATATATATATATATATATATATATAATATCAATTATAAATCTCAAAAAATATTTACATTTTCGTTTTAGTAATGTGTGTTTGTATAACATAGTAATACCACTAAGTCACACTTCCTTATCTACTAGTATTTTTAAAATTCATATCAATATATCCACATTTTCAATTTTTTTTCCATCGATATATTCATATTTTGTGTTTTAATTCAAACAATCCTATCATAAAATTTCATCTTGATTTCAAATAAAAAATAACCGTACTCAATATAGTTTTACACAAGTTTCAATGTTTTTATTTATACTGACAACTGATTTAGGAATTGTACACCATGCCTTGTATATAGTTCTATATACAAGTAGTTTTAGAATTTTTTTTACGCATGCGTAATTTTCTTCAATGGGGATGTCGGGGGGGTGGGGGTGGGGGGTGGGGGTCCTTCGCTTCATTAGTTCAATTCATTCTTCCCGTTCTCTACTACTATCACAAATATTTGGGGCACCCTTATACGTAATAGGTATCTTTATTTTAATATAAAAATAACGGTGATTGTTCGTTGTTTAGCCTTAGTTCTTAAACCCTCGAGCTCGCGTTTCATACTTCACCGCATATAACGTAGTGCAGTAGACTGTGACGTCATATCTATTCGTTGTCAATCCTATCCCTCCTCTTTTTCTCTTAGGCAGACTTGCACCCTTCTTCATGATATGAAATGTGTCTATGCTCAATGTTTATCAGAAAGTGTATGACATATTCCTTCAATTTTTGCTGGGTTGATCAACCGAATATTTGTATCGCAACTAGGAAAGCATGTAAACGCCTTGAGGGAATGAATGATCTGACTAGAACGGAAATCATACCATGCCTTAACTTATCACAGTATTTGTAATTCTATTAAAATGAATAAAAAGATCCCCGAATTCTGAAATTTAGATATCTAATACAATAATTCCCCTGATTTTAGTTCCAAAAAACCAGCTAACGTCAAGCACTCATAATGTGATAAAAGAAATTATTCAATTTGTAAACTAAAATTTAGGGATTGAAATACATAATCCATGATGGAGTAGAACACTGGGTATTATACACAAATCTGTGTCGCTCTTAATTCAGCGTACATATCATTGTATCCAATCTTTAGAATGAGTTTAAAATTAATGATTACATAAATCTTAATTAAAAACCCAGCCTTTGAATATTTGATAAAAAAATATCGTTATTGAGTAACTTGTGAAAAAGAAGACGTAGCTGAACAAATAAATGACACACTATGTAAGTATAGGAATATTTAATACTGTTAGGAGTGTTGAGGTGTTGACACAGGGTATACTGTCCGTATTGTTTGTTTACTGCATCTATCTTGACTCCTTTCAGGGGTGTTTGTTATTACAGGTATCCCAAACGATCGGGCTCGTAAAGTTTGAAGCCATACATGAAGTCTATTACATACGAAATTTGCTTATTTATTCGGTTGTCGTGTCAGTTGTTATTCTTTGTCTAACGTGCCTTTATCTGAATAAACATAATAATAATTATAACCAGTTAATTCTGGATGTCACTACACATGTAGACTAAAGTGTTTTCCCAGGGCCGTAAATTAACCTTCAATTTGGAGGAGGCAGGAAATTAGGCGGGGGTCTGGGGGCCGCCCAGGTCCCCAGACGCTGAGCACATTTTGTGCACACTGAACACGTTTCGTGCAAGATCCTTGATTCTAGGGCCTTCTAAGATGTTACTTGACTAACTCATTCTAAAAGAAAGATTTGGAATGTTTTTTAAGGGAGGTATCATGTTCTTAGTTATTGGAAACAACATAAATTCTAATGAACTTTAAATTTTAAATTTTTTTTGGCTCAAAAGTTGGAGGAGGCAGCTGCCTCCTCCGCCTCCATGTAATTTACGGCCCTGTTTTCCTTTTCATATGCATTGTTTATATAATATACCCATGCATTAAATGTATCTGTACATGTAATGGTATACGCAATGTACATGTAAATACGAAATTTGCTTTTGTTTGTGTATGACTGTTGCGTGTATTAATGTACAATTTGCGATAATTTCATGAAATATATAAATGTATACTCGGTACTTGTACAAAAATATGTTACATTGAATATATCCAGAACTGTAAAATATGCTGTATCATGATTCCGGCTTATCTATTTTTTTATTTTTTTTATTAATTGATGAAATATACATGTAAATGTATTTTATTACTTGCTTATTAAATAAGTAAAATCCCAGGGGAAAATCCGAAACATTCCGAGTAAATAGATAAGTTTGCGTTCAGCGTGCGCTCTGCGTTCGCTCACCGTTCACCAAATTGTGCGTTCGTTCACCTTTCGCTCACAGTGTGTTCATTGTTCGCTCATCGCTCAAGTGGGAAAGAAGAACGTTTCAGTGACTGTACCAGTACACCGCAGTCTTGAATATTACACGTGCTTTATGGCACAACGTCCCCTCAAAACTATAAACATTTCGCAAACACTACATGTACACAAAGACATATAAGTAAATCATTATTTTGAGTGGGACTATAATTGATGGGGAGGGAGGGGGGGGGGGGGGGCTTTCTCTTATACATATATTTCTTTTTATTGAATTTTGTGTTTCCAAAATGAAATGATAATTGCATAGATCTTAACAAAATCCAGTTTTCAATATTATTATACAGCTATTAAATAGTCTATTATAAAATCTGCATAAAATCTATGGAATGTTAGCGTTCAATATCCTGAGAATTCATTGAACACTAACTATGCATTGCGTAAATTGTATGCGCTCGAAACATTCGGAGTATGAGCGTTCAATATTGACCCAATAATTAAAATTAGATCATATGATCCGCTCATCTACTATCGCTAGTGTAGCAATAGATAGGGTGTAATGTTAATTAGATTGATACTGACCTTACCGTAACGACGTAAACAAGCCAAAATGGCAGACCAATACTGAACAGTTAAGAAATGCATGCTGATTATTGCACACTTTCACCTTACATGTAGATGCAAATATTGATGAATTTTCGTCTATTTTGGAGTATTTTGAGTGAACAGGGACATAATTTAGCAACTAAATACTTTAGCTATATAATAAAAGAGTTGTTGAACTTATATTGGTGAATATTGGCACGAGTTGGCTGTCAGAATGCACGAACCTTCTAGTATTTTGTGAATTAATGAAATTATAATTAGTCTAAATCTCATCGTGTTTCTTATAACATGTTCATGTTGCATGGCTCGTTTTATTCGTTGGGAGATGTACATATGTAAATGTGCGTGGTAAATATACAGTCATTTGATAAGACGTTGGATTTTTCATCCTTGCCTTTTCTTTAGCTCACCTGAACCGAAGGTTCAAGTGAGCTTTTCTGATCGCTTTTTGTCCGTCGTCTGTCCGTCTGTCTGTTAAAATTTTCACATTTTCGACTTCTTCTCCAGAACCACTGGGCCAATTTCAACCAAACATGCCAAAAGCATCCTTGGATGAAGGGCTTTCAAGTTTGTGCAAATGAAGGGCCATGTCCCTTTCAAAGGGGAGATAATCACAAAAATAGGGTGGGGTCATTTAAAAATCTTCTTCTCAAGAACCACTGGGCCAGAAGAGCTGAAATTTTCCTGAAAGCTTCCTGACATATTGCAGATTCAAGTTTGTTCAAATCATGGCCCCCGGTGGTAGGATGGGGCCCCAAGGGGGATCAAAGTTTTACATACAAATATACAGGGAAAAACTTTAAAAATCTTCTTCTCAAGAACCAATAAGCCAGAAAAGCTGAGATTTACATGAAAGCTTCCTGACACAATGCAAATTCAAGTTTGTTCAAATCATGGGCTCCGGGGGTTGGATGCCCGGGGCCACAAGGGGATCAAAGTTTTACATACAAATATATAGTTAAAATCTTTTTCTCAATAACCACTGAGCCAGAAAAGCTGATTTTTACATGAAAACTTTCTGACATAGTGCAGATTCAAGTTTGTTCAAATCATGGCCCCCGGGGGTAGGATGGGGCCACAAGGGGGGATCAAAGTTTTACATACAAATATATAGGGAAAAACTTTAAAAATCTTCTCAAGAACCACTAAGCCAGAAAAGCTGAGATTTACAAGAAAACTTTCTGACATAGTGCAGACTCAAGTTTGTTTAAATCATGGCCGCCGGGGGGTAGGATGGGGCCACCAGTGAGGAGGGGGGGGGTCAAAGTTTTACATACAAATATAGGAAAAAGCTTTAAAAATCGTCTTCTCAAGAACCATTGGGCCAAAGAAGTTGACATTTACATGAAAGCTTTCTGACATAGTGTAGATTCAAGTTTGCAAAGGGTAGTTTGGGCCATAATAGGGACTAAGGTGTTACATGCAAATATATATGGAAAGTCTTCAGATATGGGCCAAGGTGACTTAGGTAAGCGACGTGGTCCATGGGCCTCTTGTTCATCTCGCTACGTTGTAGGTAGTGTGGTTATATGATCTGTGCCCCAGTTTTGAAGTACACGGGTTTTAAGAGAAAATATATTTTCGAAGACGCATGATTTCTCTGCAATTTTACCTGAAACTTGACCAAATTGGACCCCCTCTCATATTAAGAATGTTCAAAGATAAGGTTGACACATTCTTGTTACCTATTATTTTAAATATATTTTCAGAAATAAATACAAAAGCCAAAAACTCAGCCTTTGATACATGAATGAGTTCATTTGCGAAAAAAACCCACACTACCAAATGGAAGACTCACACAGTTTCTCTCTCGTTTAAACAAGAACGTTGTTGGGTTTACCTCCTGGATAATGCATGTACATATATGTTTTGATACCACCCTCACTCCCAGCTTTGCCATGCGTATGCATATCACGGAATTCATGATGTAACACACGATGCCTTCTTTATGGACATGACTTGAGCTGAACATTTCAAATTCTATTTTTTCCCCTTCATTTCTTCTTTTTTTTTTTTATTGTTAACAATGCTTAACTAAGGTATTTCAAACGGTCAACCAAGATTTGAATATCAGTTGTCGAGGTATAAGTGAGATACAGCACTCACAATGTCGTGTTATGTAAACAAGCCTTGTGCCATGTTTGTGTATATATATTGATTGTAATAGAAAACAGCATGTTTAAACCAGAATCAAATGTTTCAAACACTAAAATATATTTAATTGTGTTTAGAATCAAATAGTAAATTGAAAAAAAGAAACTTTTACTAGTATATTTAACATATGTTAACAAAAGCATGGCACGAATCTTAGTTACCTAAGAAAACATTATGAACTCTGTATAGTCCATGTACGTCGACATCTGACATTAAATGTTTTGCTGACCATTAGAAATACCTTAGTTATACCTTAGTTAGGCATTCTAAGCATTAAAAATGGAAAAATCAAATTTGAGTATTCTCAGATAAAATCGTGTCTATGCCCCTTTAAGCTTTTTACACCCCCCCCCCCCCCCCCTTTCCGATGCTACTTTCAAATGATCATCGTCCTTACAATCAGTGATCTTAACACATTGAATAAATTGAAAGAACCAAATAAAATAATTAAAACAAAACCTGAAACAGTCATCTCGAATACCGCATTAGGTTTTTTTCCGTTAGTAAACAATGGATCTGCCTTCCTCGTAGTGTATCCCCTAATCTATCTCTTTGACACTGTTGGAACTATGAAATAAATCTAGGAAATTATTCATTTTTGTCATTATCTTGTCTTACACCCCAAGATGATAATAAAAAAAAATCACACACTTTTCGTTGTATCAAATATAAAATGCAGTGAAGACAAACACATACTGAAACTGCGTTGAAGTGCGTGATTGTGGAACAGAGGTATGTGCGTGATTGTGGAACGAAGGTAGTTGCGTTAAAATGCGTGATTGTAGGGAAGGGGGTTAACTCTAAAGTTATTTCAGACCACAGATTACTCTTAAACATTGGGTTTTTAGTTGCTTTCTTTAGTGGGAAAAGTAAATTCGATAATCATTATGTTAAGAGAGCTTAAGCACGCAATGACCGTCCTTTGTATTAAATAATTTTAATATTAAATGAAGGAAGACAAAGATACAGAACAGTGATCAATCTCGTAACTCCTATAAGCAATACAAAATTAAGAGTACGGTAAACATGGACGATGCGATATACAAACCTTTAATGCAAGGTGAAGATAACGAACAGTGATCAATCTCATAACTCCTACAAGCAATACAAAATAGATAGTTGGGCAAACATGGACCCCTGGGTACACCAGAGGCGGGATCAGGTGCCTAGGAGGAGTAAGCATCCCCTGTTGACCGGTCACACCCGCCGTGAGCCCCATATCCTGATCAAGTAGACGGAGTTATCCGCAGTCAAAATCAGTGTGCCAAGAACGGCTTAACAATCGGTATGAAACACGTCAGACAGCATTTTATCCATTCTACCTTATGTGTCATGCGAAGCACTATATTATGTGATATACAAAATGATAGTATGCTATTGTTATTTCCGTATTTCTTTAAATGACAATAATAATTGACTATTTTGTGAATGAATTGCAGAATCTGTGCTGGGTAAAATGTTTTGATTAAGAAACAAATGACCTTGACGAGCCTTTTGTGTGGTGCGTAAGGTCGTTCACAGTGATGCCCAAATGAGAGAGGGACACAATAAGAAACTATTTGTACTTTTCAAAAATCAAGTTGAATTCAAATTCCCTCGGAATACTTTCTTTATATAATCGTTATATATTTCATCATAAATCCGGGTTAGAATATGTCCTCAGTGCCCCCCCCCCCCCCCCCCCTTGCTTGTCGTAAGAGGCGACTAAATTGGGCGGTCCTTCGAATGAGACCGCAAAAACCGAGACCCCGTGTCACAGCAGGTGTGGCACGATAAAGACCCCTCCCTGCTCAATGGCCATAAGCGCCTAGCATATACCTAAATTTTGCAGCCCTTCACCGGCAATGGTGACGTCTCCATATGAGTGAAATAGCCTCGAGAGGGACGTATAACAATATGCAATCAATACAATCCAAACACTTCCGGATTGATGGAAAAGATCTCAATGTACGAAGTTAGCATCTCTAAAACCACCATAACGATGTATTATCAAACATTTATGAAAACACGTATCTTCTATTTACATACAGTGCCGCCAATACCTATTTAAATTGCGTGAATAAAGTTGCTACTGTCTGCAATCTGGACTCCAGCACCAACTCTGTTATAAGTTAGGCAATCACCGCTGTCAAACAGGGACTGACTAAAGCAGGATGTGGTAAGTTCTAAATGCCAGCATGTACCTGTAATACAGAAAGGTACGATTGATATATCTTTAAATATAAGGTTTTATAAAATAATCAACACTTCAAATAAAACGGAAACAAACCGGGAGAGGGGGGTGGGGTGACATTCCTCGATATGTAAACCGTTCTTTGAAGAAGATGTATTTCATAGTGCAAGGACCATATATCATTTAATGTCCTGTGATATTCAAACAATATATTTCTATATATCTCATTTGTATTTTTGTGAAATAAATTAAGCTCTCTGTCTTCTAAACACCTTTCAAGGATTTCGGTTCTTACCAAAATAGAAAAGGCCTTTGAAGATCATTCTCATCGTATATAAATCGATGATTTAAAATCAAACTATCAAGATAGCAGTATAACACACCCTTTTATCTACACGAGCGCAACTTTAACATGTACTGCTTTAAAATATGTTTAGTAATGAAACAAACATGTCACTGTCAACTGGATTTTCATCTTTATTCAAATATCAGAACTATTCGTATATTGCCTATTCAAATCTACACATAGCATAGTAACATACATTTACAAATTGTATATTTCAATGTGTGTTTATTTTTGTAATAGTAAATGGTGCCAGTGGATCGGTTTACAATATCGTCACCATTGTTCTAGGAGTTTGCTTTCATAGACTGTTTTAGAAACCATTACAACGTTGAGAATTTTGATAAACAAATATCTCTACACAAATATATCCCAATAGTTTATACAGAATTGTCCATTTTGTTTCAAAAAGTTCAAAAATTGTCTTTTTTCTCTTTTCGAACATGCACTGTGCGAATTACAAGACTGAGTATTCATTTACAGATATAGTCTATATATCATATGCAGTACATGTGATTTTGATTGTAACATATAAATTGTGAAATTAAAGACCGGTGATTTATACATATTGCCAATTTATCACTTTTTTGTATTGAACATTTTTTCAGAAACTTATTAAAATCACAATATGATATGGTTATTGTAATACAGTGTGTATATTTTATTTCTCCATCTCTACGTATTGATTATCATCTTAAATAGAAATTGTTCGATCGAGACCGATATCTGTTGCCGAGTGAGATTTCCTTTGGATAAAATACAGACAAATATACATCTTATTTTTTCTGCCGCTATCACGACAGCTGTATATTTTATCTATGCTATGTTATTTTCCGTCACTCTTAACTAAGGGCGTACATCATCAAGTTAATCAAATAAGCATGTAAACACGAAATATTAGACAGGTACATGGTGTAAATGAATCTCAGATAGAAATGACATCAGTTAACATTACAAGGAGAAATAAGTTATAGAAAATAGTTCACTTCATTTATTTGTATCACTGAAGAGACATTATTTGTCGAAATGCGCATCTGGTGCATCAAAATTGGTACCGTATAAGTTTTACATTTACAAGTAATCATCACCACTACTAATACGTAAAGCATCAAGCATCACGTTAGAACTTGTTAAATCCCTGGAACCGTGCATAAGCGACAGTATTATGCGTTGGATTGCTGGGAAGGAGACGCATCATGCAGTCAACCAATCAATGTCGTTATGGGCGGAGCTACTGTATTCAGCTTGAACAATGGAAATAAATTAACAAGGAAATGGTCGCCCTGGTCTGTCAGTCTCTCACGCATAGAACATCCTCAACCTTGCCTACTGGTGCACTGTTAAAACAATAACCGGAGAGAGACTTAAATTTATAGTAAAGAAATAAGAAGAATGGATTTTAAAACATCGATGCATTCTACGCAGAGCCATTTATACAGGCATGCATGAACATCTGACTTGAAAAGAACTTTGGTCTTTGATAATTGATTAATCCATTGCGTTCCATGCCGCAGGACTTTATTAAACACTAATTGATTTCTACACCAAAATAATGGCTCTGTTATGGCGATTTATCGCCCTTAAAGCAGTAAGAGTTGAAGATAAGGAACAGAGAACAATCTCATAACCCCTATAAGCAATATACAAAATAGATAGTTGGGCGAACACGGACACCTGGACACACAACAGGTAGGATCAGGTGCCTAAGCGGAGTAAGCATCCCCTGTCGACCGATCACACCCGCCGTTACAGCTACGTGCTCGTGTGTATAATTTATACCAACTTCTGACGACACTTCGTTGTTTTTGTAGAATTCAAACCAAGTAAGAAGAACGTTTCAATCCCCGTGAAAAACAACCCACTATGTTATAATTGTTAACATCAATGTTATGGGCCCAAAATGAGTTTGCTTCATTGACATGACACAACAATCTTGGAACCTTCACACCCATGTATTGTAAGAATAGTTCCAAACACATTCAATGTTTATTATTTATATATACCAAAGCACACTTATTAAATAACAGCTTGTAGAATTGGTGCTCAATCAAATTTTATATATATGTACATTTGTTACTTAAACAAATCAGTAAAATTGTTATAAGACAGTAATTGCTGTTTATGAACGAGGACAATTTACAATTATCAAGTGCTTAAATATACATAAAATAAAACTGCGTTTATCAACAACCCCAGACTCTGTATCAAACTGACATGAATATGACTTTCGAAATCAATTGGTATTAGTGGAACGGAGTAAATGTAGAGGAAGAAGATGTTTACATTTTTACAGAAAGTTTGATAGTTTTGAATTCATCTGCGTAAGTAACGTATGAATGGATAAGAGATTTGGTTGTCCAAAACGAACGAAGCGGCTCTGTATCAGAAGTTCTGTTGTTTCCTTCATATACATTGTAGTAAATGGATAAAAACAGAAACAGACCAATATTTTCAATGACGACTTACCACATTGAGTTTATAAACGAATGAAATTTAATCGACAGATAAGCCACATTAACGAATTATAGATATCAATTCATTACGGTGTTTCGTACCACTTAATGGGTGTAGACTCTTTTCAGTTTTCACAAACAATGTTTTGAAACATCCAATGAGGTATTTGTGTTACGAATGTTGCAATCGTATAATTGGGGACATTTGTGTTCGAAATGTCTTGCATTACATTAATTGGCTACATATGTGCTAACAGATACAATTGTATACTCGCATACATTTATCTTATCTTCAAATTATTACCGTAAAATTGGGTATACGAACATCACAAATGCTCAAATTTATCGAAATACATCTGCTCTTCAAAATTTCTCCAACAGCAAAACTCTTTCGTTGCCAAAGAGAGCTAGTTTTGCTTTTTATGCTTTTAATCGTGGTACACGTACTTAGGCATAGTAATATAGAGTGCGTTTTTGCTGTTTTCTGCCACACTCAACAATTGGTGCCCAGCTTTTATCGGTGGAAGAGAGAACCCAGATACAATGTACCTGGGAAGAGACCACCAACCTTCCGGAAGTAAACTGGAAAATTTTCTCAGTTACCGACGCGAGTGAAATTCGAACCCGTGCCGACTAGAGATGAGAGGCCGTGTGATTTTAAGCGCGATGCTCTAACCATTCGGTCATGGAGGCCCCCTAACATGGAATGAATGAAAACGGTAAAATATGAATTTGAATGATATACTACTAATATGGATGATTTCCCATGTGGTACATGGTATCCAACTCAGAACAGTGAACAATTCCAAGCTATAATGATCCCAAGTCTAAACTACATTGATTTAAGAGCAATATTGTACATTTCTATATTTATTTCGCTTCTGCTTGTTTTAAGACCTATTGAAATATGATAATTTTGATATCCACAATCAACCATGAAATCTTGGAATGGCTGCACGTTTTTAACCGATGGTACTTGGCACTTCTTGAACTCTGGAATAGAATTAACAAAGGCTCTCTTTGAATTGATAACTCTATTTTCAAATTCATTGTGAACATAAATGGTTATTTTGAAACAAATATCACAGAAACCAAAAGAGACACCGTAGCTCATTTTCCACATATCAATCGCGTAGATCTTAAACCATTTATTGCTAAATTGATAACACTTTTATATTACTGACTTCAGACTTTAAATACATATTTACATCACGTGACTTTCAATGTTAGCAGAGATGTTATTTTTCTTTTTAAGGAAAATTATTCAAATAGCCTTTCAGAGAGTGTTTTCATGTTCACTTTTCCAATTATGAAATTGTTCCCTGTAAATAATATTGATTAATTATCAATTGGTATTTCAACGATAACCCTTTCATGTCTTGAGATTTGACAAATACTTATCAAGCGGTACGTTCTCTAGGCCTGCGTGTGGTTTGCATTGGTCTTGTTTATTCAAGTGAATTTAACTCATGATCTCTTGCTTATAATAATGTAAACAATAACATACGCAATAATTTCTTCTTCTATCAGAGAAATAAATCACAAAATCTTTTGATTTATTGAATTGCTTTTATTGTGAGAAATTACGCTTTTTCAACAAAAACCCTTAAAATTTGCGTCATTTGATTGATTTCACCTTATTAGAAATGACATAAAATAGTAAAAAGTACTACATAGGAGAAGTATTATAATAGCTTTCATTCATATGTCGCTTCTATATATCCCATTGATTTCGAAATAAGACACTAAAGAGTCGTCCACTTCTGCTTCATACTTAGATATTTTATTGAAAATATATATTAATGGCAAACTAACAACTCAACTTTATAACAAACGGGATTGTTTCAGCTATTCTATCGTCAACTTCCCATATCTATGTACCAATATTACATTATTACCTGAATGTGGTGTTTATATCTTTCAACTCATTCGATACGCTAGAGCTTGTTCTACGCATGTTCAGTTTTTAGATCGAGGCAGACTACTGACAAACAAGTTGGATGTGCAGGGGTTTCGAGAGTTCCATTTAAAATCATCATTTCGCAAAGTCTGCGGTCGTTTTAAAGATCTAGTTTGAAAATATAACCTGTCATTGGGTCAGATGCTGTCTGGTATCTGTCATGCCGATTATTATTTTCTTGACACACTGATTTTGACTACGGATAACTCTGTGTAAATAATCAAGATATAGGGCTCATTACGGGTGTGACCGGCCGACAGGGGATGTTTACTACTTCTAGGTACATGTACCTGATCCCACCTCTGGTGTGTCCAGGGGTTCGTGTTTGCTCAATTCTCTATTTTGTTTTACTTATAGGAGTTACGAGATTAATCACTGCACCTTTCATGTAATCGATACATTGTTAGATTAGATCATTTTATATTGATGAAGTAATTGATTTGTAGACATATAAATGCCAATTTATCTATGGCAATATTATCTCTGTCGGTATGTTGAAAATATGTCCTTATTTCACAATTAAACCAAAACAAACCCCAAAATAAAACAAAAAACAAATTGAAAAGTACCGCCTTTCACATATAAATAATTTGTCTTTGTTGCAGCCATCATCATGCCATTGGAAGTTGGTTTCTCCCCTTAGCATTAAACAGTCTTCATAGGTAGAGGCTGGTTCACCCTTGAACCAATTTGTGAATACAAAGGGTTGGTCTGTTTCGACCCAATAATAATTTCCTTCAGATTCAATATCATTTCCTCCAGCCCAATAATCTACTGAGGTCTTGTCAGCATCTATGCAAGGTGAAGATAACGAAAAGTGATCAATCTCTTAACTCCTATAAGCAATACAAAATAGATATTTGGGCAAACACGGACCCCTGGACACACCAGAGGTGGGATCAGTTGCCTAGAAGGAGTAAGCATCCCCTGTTGACCGGTCACACCCGCCGTGAGCCCTATATCCTGATCAGGTAAACGGAGTTATCCGCATTCAAAATCAGTGTGCCAAGAACGGCTTAACAATCGGTATGAAACACGTCAGACACCATTTGACCCAATGATAGGTTGTATTGAAGAACTAGATCGTTATAACGACCATAGCATATGCGAAATGCTGACTTCAATCGAGACTGTTGAAACCCCAGTACCATCAACTTTTTTGTCAGTAGCTTACCTCGATTTAAAAACTGACTATACGCAGAATAATCTCTTGCATATCGAATCAGTTGAGATATATAAACACCATATTCAGGTGATAATGGGATATTGCTACATAAATAATGGAAGTTGACGATGGAGAAGCTGAAACCATCCCGTTTGTCATACAGTTGAGTTGTCAGTTTGCCGTTAATGTCTACTTTCAATAAAATATCTAAGTATGAAACAGAAATTGACGACTCTGTGGTGTCCTTTATTTCGAGCTTACATGGATATATCAAATCGACATATGGATGAAAGTTATTATTTTTAATAGACAAAACGTCATAATGTGCCAAGAACGGCTTAAAAATCGGTATGAAACACGTCAGACAGCATATGCAGACAATTATGTATTGTAAAACTATATTTTTCAACAATGCATTTTTACTTCTCATATAGTAATGGGTTATGCCATTCATCTGTTACATCAATAGGTGATTCTAATTCATATTTACCATGTATATGGCGTATTTGTCGAAATCCTTCCAACATAGTTATTTTTATTAGAATCAACGGAGGCCAAACTGGCGTTAAATTATTTGCACACAACCTAGATAACAATATAATAGTTTACTATGTTCCCTGTAATATTGTAATCATATGGTAAAAACAATATAAGTATACGTAAGCACCGCAAAAATACTTTCAAGTATACAAGGATGGCTTGTTTATTCAGCAACTGAAAAATCAGATTGAAACATGCAATATTCAAATAATTTCAATTAGTTCTTTTTGAAATGTGATTTCAAATCGCGCAAGCAACTGGATCTACATGTGTTGTAGTTATCTTTATACATCAAAAATGTAATTTTGTGCCCCCTAGATAACTTCTGTCCCTTCTTGGCAGAAAAATACATCCTTTAATCAGAACATTTGTTTGAAAAGTGTCTGTTGAAACAGTTTTCCTAAGCAACAGTACCCGTGCGGCAAGTATGTTTATCTTATGTCCCCTTGATAATTGTTCACTGATATTGAGTTACTAGTTGTGCTGCCCTCATTCCGGAATTTTATATTCCGTGGATGAGTCGGGAATTAGTTTCTTGTTTAGTTTTTGACTCGCTGCATGGTTGCACGAGTCATCATAATCTTATCGCATTCCAAGCGTAATTCTGGCCTCCTTAAAGAGTAAGTTTACTTTCTATGTCTTTAATAAGTGTTTGTTTACATGTTTATATATTGCACACACCGTTGTTTTGCATAAATGGTGCATATTCTCCAAGTGTACAAAGTGACCCGATTTGTGTATTGCTATATTTAACATGGCGGCGGGTCAGTTCAAAATGTTGTTTACCATATTCTCATGTCAGTTTTTTCCTTGATACATTTCATGTAAGATTATTATTATCAGCTTTAGGACTACATTTATACTAGTGACATTATTCAGTTCATAGGTGCTTACTTTGTGGATAATTTGTAGAGTTACCTTTTATGCATTACATACATGTATCTAGTGCAAGTGCACTCCAGTATTGAAATCCTGTTTGTTAAATCAGTAAAATGTATTACACACTTACAACCTGTAAAGTACAGAAAATTTCTCACGTTATTAATGTACAGATAGTCTTGTTTGCTTATCTTGTAATTCCATATTAAGTTACTTATATGTTAGACACATGTACTATGTTTATGCATTGTTGTATTACATTGTGCATTGTAACTATTGTAGTTTTCACCCTCTACGGAGGTTTGGATGAAATAAAGACATCACACTAGTTATAAAGCGAAGCATCACAAATTTAGACCTATTTAGACTATTCGTTATCTTCACCTTTCATGCTTAGCTGTAACAATGAAATAGGACCTTCATTTTTAAGATCATATTTATAAGACCAGTGATCCCACTTATATGCCGGGCGTTTGGCGGAGAAACAATCACGTTCTATCTTAACGACCATAGACGAGCGTAATTCGAACTCATGACCTCCCAGTCACGAAACAAAAGTTCTACCACTGTGGTATCTCGACCGATTTGTGTGACACGTGAAGCACATTTATTTGTTTAGTATGCATTAACTATACATATTGATAACTACATGTACGCCGCCTATATTTTATAACTCGTTGTACTAGTATTTGAATTTAGAAATAAGAATTGTATCAATCATTCATTTTTTTTTTTTTAGAAACAGTTGATCAGATTTGATATCAATGATATTTTTGGACCGATATTAATGTATAATTTTATATTGACAGTGTTGTGCAGATAAGGATAAATATTGACCTATATTCACAATATCTACCGACCAAAGCTTCTGGTCAAGACAAAGTAAAATCAGAAAAGAGGAAACAGGAATCCAGTAAATGAGTTCATCTTCCATCATTACCATGTAGACCTGAATACACAAAATCGAATCTGTCGCTTATTAATAAATAATACCATTACATTCGCAGGTACATATAAGTTAATGGGGAAAACGCAGCTAATATATCCATAAGGATTGATGAAGCATGCTTGATTTTAGTGACTGGATGAATTATCTGTGTATTCGTACTTTTAGTGTCCTTTTATGTTTTCATTTTCTTAACAATCATTACTCTATATCCGTTTTTTTTATATATATTTGAACATCTTGTATTGTGAGCAGTACCATCCATGGAAGAAAGAAGCAAACAACTGCCCATGGTGTGGTTGCCACATTCAAAGAAAGACAACAAAATGGGATGAAAGATCAAGGGTATTTCAATCGATTGTTCTGTTATCTGAGTGTAGGTGTCCATCTTCCATTAGAGGGAGCAAACGCGAGATACCCCATTTTTATGCCCCGAAGATCGAGGGGCATATTGATTTTTGTCCTCTCTGTCATTCTGTAATTCTGTCTGAAATTTTAACCTTGCTAATAATTGTTGAACAGTAAGAGCTAGAGCTTTGATATTTCATATGAGTATCCCTTATGACAATACCTTTCCGTGGGTACGAAAATGTTTGACCCTGTGACCTTGACCTTGGAGTTAGACATACTTTTAACAAACTTGGCATTCTTCATAATTTCTAAACGGTACATTTATATTATAGACCTTTCATATTGCACATGAACATTTTTTGTGACAAGATCTTTCTACTGGTACTAAGATATTTGTCCTTATGACAATGGCCATCTTTAGAGTTGGCCATTTTCGGGGGTATTTGTGTTTCACAAACTCATCTTGTTCTTTCTTTTTAAAAAAATGAATATTAAATTGTTTAAAAACCGTTTTTTGAACCTTTGAGCTCGAGATTCATCTTTACTTGAAACTTCCCCTTTGATATCTAAAGTTAGAAACACACTCGACATACAAATTAAGTAATTCTATCATATTGGTTTGTATTGACATTGCGTACTCTTGCATATAGACAATATGATTGATTGATTGATGTTTCCGCCACACTCAACAAATTTTCAGTTATATGGTGGCGCCCAGTTTTTATTGGTGGAAAAGAAAACCCAGATACAATGTACCTGGGAAGAGACCACCGACCTTCCGAAAGTAAATTGGGAAACTTTCTCACTTACCGGCGCGAGCGGGATTCGAACCCGCACCGACAAAGGTGAGAGGCCGTGATTTTGAGCACAATATTGACTATAATACTACGACATTTCTAATCAGCAATGAAATAAACGATGAATTACAAAAATTACACAATTAACAAGGGTGATAATCTTAAGTCTTCATGGTCCGTTGCATTATTTCATTTTACAGGAATCATCTCATTCTTGTGTATCAATACTACATTTCATATATAATTTACCTTTTTACGTTCTATGTAGGTAAAATATGATATTTGGCTTTATCGAAAGGTATGGGTCGTTAAACCGAAATTGTTTCCAAACATTTAGAAAAATAATATCAAAGTGCGTCAATGGTTTTCTATTTTTGACCATTTGGAATAATATAAAAATACATTACATGACTATTCAAAATAAATCTTATGTAAACAGGAGGACATATATTCTTCCGGTAGGTATGGTGCTCCGCATGTGCTCTTATTTTCTCATCAAAACAAGTGAATTTTCATTGCTCAAATGGACATCTAGTGACGATTTTTGATTGATTGAAATTGACAGTTTTTTATAGGGATAGATGGATTGATCGATTGTGATATGGACACGGTTTTTTCTCTCATTTTGTTATTAAAATAAAGATTTTTTTTTGGAATAAGTGAATTAATTTCTTCTTGTTTTCTTACAATGGTTCAAGAAACAAAAACAATCTTAGGAAAAGGCATTTAACTTTACTATAAAGATGTAACCTTTGTTTAATGAAAAAGTTGTGAATATAAATATTTTTTCATGGAATATACTTAGTATTTTCCAGAATCGTATTGTCAACACGCTTGTCATAGCCGATAAAGCACGAGCAGGGGTGAGAACACCACGGTTTCTAAAATATATGTCAAAAGCATTCAACATTTCGACTAATGTTCATGATAAATCAATTAAGGAAGCAAGTACAAAAAAGAAGGAACAGAGACATTTCGCTATTTTCCCCACCGAAGCCGTCAATTGATAGTTGTGTCACGTGACATGTAAACAAAAGCCTTGCTTTGAAAATGAAAATGAAACGCTTAAATATCCGAAATAAAACATTACACCAATTTTTGAAATTTTGGTTTCTTTTCACGAATTAAATACCTTATGTTATAATTAAACAACCAAATAATTTGTTTGTACAAAAATCGCGCTCCATGGCTCTTCAAAAATCCAAAAATAGCTATCCGATTTTGTATGTATTTATTACGACTTTATCTAAGGAATTATGCAAACAGTATATGTTGCAATAAGCTTGATCCCAAACCTTATTCTCCATGGACTATAACAATACGCTTTGATTGTATTCTAGGACATCTGTGTTATTCTAGCAAACTATTGCAATCCATGCAACATCCGTCGTAAACTATTTGTGAAATACAACATGTACTGAACCATTTTTCATACCAAACTTGGTAAAATGCATTTATGAGGTAAGGGGAATAATTTTAAATTTCAAAATGATATATTCCCTGTCTCCTCCGCACTTAAGCCTTTTTGATGTTTTATGGCCCGATTCTGGTCCGTTGAATAGGTTTGTGTTTTATGGTTCAAGTGATCAATAAGTGGGTACAAACCTATGATTGACGTAGAATTATCTTTAGATTGTCTGATCTATGTTGTCCGGTTGAGCTATGCAGGCCTACATACATGTTTTTCACACAAAGAGAAACGTCACTGTACGTAAAGTACAGTGTACCACGATTTTTGACCCATGCAAGGGACTTAAAGTCATGACAGCAAGGACTTTCTATCGTGCCACCGCCTAAGTGACACAATACCTCCAGTTTATAGGACCAGTGATTTACCTCTACATTGTAAGTTGGCGAAGGACCTGCCATTACCTTTGTTGAATATTATTTGGTTTGATACGGCGCTGGGAATGATAATGGTTTTACAGGAACCGTTATGAATATTGACACGGACTACTTGTTATCAAATGTAGACACGTTATAAGATCATACCTATATATGTCTGTAGAAACATTGCGAACGGCCACATAGTATTGTAAATTCGCAAAGGCCAAGGTTATTATTAATGAAATTCTACGGATTCTATATTGTTTTAATAACGTACCGCGCGAGAAAGGTTTTTTTTTCACTCATGGAGACGTCACCATTTCCATTAAGTTAAATTATTAATACAGGTATACTATTTCAGGTCATACTATTTAAGAAGACAGTATTTCTAACTAAATGTATCTCTAATGGGGAGGAAGACATAGCATTTTCTAAAGAGCTTTAAAAATCTAAATTTGATTATTCTCTGAAAAGTGATTTCTTTAAACATGCGATTTCGTTCAGTGTTTTGTAGAGGTAGATTTTTGAAATTTGATTACGTGGAATTTACAAAGAGGGATTGACCTAGCAAGCTCTTATCGAATTAAGATACCAAAACTTATTGTGTACTACATGGATCTCTTACCAACTGTTATTATCTTTATTACCGGTAAGTTTTGTTTATTTCAAAGACTTTGGTTTTACGCTGTTGCGTTGTTTGACTGTGTAAAATTGATACCGAAGGCCCGTCCTTGAAGCAGGGCTCTAAAGGTAACTCGTATGTAAAAGGGAAAAAAAAGAAGAGAAAATCGGCAAATGAATAGAGATAATCTTTACATACGTTCACTGAAAATTCTGTATCCATATTGGCGCCGCCGTCTTGTTTTGAATACAAGACTGACGTGCAGTTTGTAATCAAACACTTAGTTTGTTAACAATGAATTGTATGTTTATCAATATTATAGTTTTTAGCCAGTTATGAAATAGAAAAATAGTAATACGACTAAATAGATGAACGAGTTCATGAGTTTCTTTAAATGAAAATACACGATATACATTTACTTTTACTGTTTTAGCACTTTAATTTTTTGTTTTGTTAGTTTTGTTTAGTTTTAAACGTCTTTTAAATTGGAAACGGGATGTATTGTTTTTGTTTATAATTTTTTGATTTGAAAGAGAGAAAAAAGTCACATCATAATGTATATTATTATATATATTAAGTGGAATCTAATTTACCGTACTTAATTGTATTATGAAGGTCAATCACGACCATTTCAGGCTTCGCTCGGTCAAATGGTCACACCGTATATATATTATAATTGATGAGAATGAAAGTTTGTGTTTATTCAATGAAATCCTGGGTAACTATATATTGTTTTTATGGAAAACAAATGTCTCCCCACTCCCCAAATTGGAAGTGCTCCAAATGAAACTTCCTCCCCTTAATGTACTGCATGATAAGGAGGAGAAAGCATGAACAGGAACATACCTCTTAGACCCACTATAAATTTTAGGGAAACAAGATATGATTATATTCTACGATTATAAAGTCTCCCAAACGAAGTATTGGCTGTATAAAAGTAGGTTTGTTTTCTGAGTACTACTATGTTCCTCCCTTGACAAAAGTCATGCCAATTTTAACATCATTAAAAAATCTAGATCACGATTGATTGATTGGTTTGCTATTTTCAGCCTCACTCAACGCTTTTTCAGTTATCTGGTGGCGACCAGTTTTCATTTGTGGAAGGGAGAACCCAGTTACCTGGGAAGAGACCACCGACCATTCCAGAGTAAACTGGGAAACTTTCTCACATACCGGCGCGAGCGGGATTCGAACCAAGAGGTTGCGTGATTATGAGTGTGATGATCTAACCACTCGACCAGATGCAATTTTTCAAAAAATTTCCTTTTTTCCTTCAGTAAAACTGGTGTCACTTGACCGTGATCCTAGTTTGTAGGTCCAAACATCCTCTTAGGTCAAGGTCAATCGGGGGGTACTAGTCAGAATTTAGGTCACTACATCCTTCATTTCTGATGATTATCTATCAGTCCCAGTTTTAAAGTTATACTAGAATCATGTTCTGGTCAGATGTCAAGGTAACTGGAATCACTTGTCCTTGATACCATCCTTTCATTATTTCTGAAGATTCAATCTCTTTCTCAGACCTAGTTCTTAAATAATGCAATTTTATGATCTAAGGCCAGAGGTCAAGTTCAAAGTCACTGGAATCACTTGACCTTGATAGTAGTTTGTAGACATCATCCTTTCCTCATTTCTGAAGATCCAATGTATGTGTGAATTTCAGTTCAAACATCATATGAGTTTGTATGATCAAGGTCATTAGAGTCACTTGACCTTGATACTAGCTTGTAGGTGCTGTCATCCTGTTGACATTTTTGAAGATTCCATTTCGCTATTTGTCCTGGTTTTAAAGGTATACCTCAATAATATTTTCTCTCTAAACCAATTTTTTTTGCACAATCGGAAGATAGTATTAGATAAGATTTTATAGGTATACCATAGTGTAACCCGTCGATAGATCAGGACATTTTTGGGTTTTCAAATATTATATTTTATGGAAAAAACCTTCGTACACAATATTTAACATTCATGCTTTACATCCAGTTCACTAACTCTAGATGTCACCAAATTAACTTTATGCTTGGAAAGATTTCTTGTATCAAATGTATAGCATTAAACTCTGAACTATTAATATAATAATAGATAAATCTTACCAATCTGCATAACCCTATACAATACAATTGCTTCATAAGTTACGTGCTTCAACCTTGACGGTGTGCGTAGGTATGGGGTGGACAGGTAAAATGGGTTTTTAAGTAGGCATGTGAACACAACTCTCTCTCTCTCTCTCTCTCTCTCTCTCTCTCTCTCTCTCTCTCTCTCTCTCTCTCTCTCATATACTCTTTCTAACACAAAGGACATAAAACAACCCGAACAACAAGTAGGTGGATCCAAGATCCAACACCTGGCTACATAAGCTATACCTAACACTTTACATTTTTGCCTTTACAATAACATAACCGTGTAGTCTCTTCTAGACATTATAAGGACGTCCTCACTAAACAGGTTTAATCGGAGAGAGAGAGAGAGAGAGAGAGAGAGAGAGAGAGAGAGAGAGAGAGAGAGAGAGAGAGAGAGAGAGAGAGAAAGAAAGAGAGAGAGAGAGAGAGAGAGAGAGAGAGAGAGAGAGAGAGAGAGAGAGAGATGTCCGACAATAAATCATTTTGCCTTTGTAGTTGGGTCATTCTGCTAATCATGGGGTTGTTAGGTCTTGTACAGATTTATCAGTTACCTCAAATTATATTAGATTACGCCTGTTAGCCACCATTTGGACACTTTCCCACCGTTTGGACACTCGTGAAAACCTCGAGAAACACCCATCCTTCCTCTTTATTTTTCAATATTTTTGTGTAACAGGAAAGGAGAAAATGCAACAGACAATGTACATCTTTTTCTACTATTCCTTAGTATGCATTTAGATTTTATACAGTAGCAGCGATCTTGCACATAAACACTATACACTAAGTTTGGTCCAACCCTTGAGTCAGAACCCCTACCCCAGGGATCATGAAATTTTGGTAGAAGTCTTCCTGCTTTACATGTACATCTTAATAGATTTAGTTTTTCTTAAACATGTGCGATTCTAGAGAAAAGATTTTTCAAAATGTCTATTGTTTTGACTTTACTTAGGTGACCCAATGAAAGTTATGAGGATATGCTCAAACCATCAGCTATAAAATTCTTTAATAATTGTAAAGTGCAAATTGACTCCCGATGAGGTGGAACTGCATGTAGATAAATTTATATGGTCTTTCCTCAGCCTGGCTAACTCCCTTAACATAATCTGCATCGGTAGAGTTTAGACACAAGGCTGAAGGTAGAAAGTTCTTTCCTAAAAGCGAACTCCTTTGCTTCAAATTAATATACATCGGAAAGTACCAATTACAAAATGTTACCATAATGATTATTATAGTTATTATAATTACACACACACCAGATGCACATGTACAAGCAAAGGTGGTGTAAATAAACTTTTCCCAAAGGTATTCCCTGAATAAAACAAAACTAGTATGACATACTATTTTTTTCCCCAAAAGGTGTTCATCAAAACCAAGAAAACTTGTATATCACCAAGCAAATGTGAACCCAAAATACAAGATATCTTGTAAAACACCGCCAAATTCTACCAAAAGATGTTTACTAAATACAAGAAAACTTGTATAACACCATTATAAATGAACAAACGTGGCGTACACAACTCTGAGGGGAACTTTCGATACCGAAAAATAATCCCTTGGGGGAGGGGTGAATTGGGCATGTTATATAAATTTAAAATGAATCAAATAATATGAAGATATGTGTTAAAGAGTAGGGCGGGAATTTTGCCTCACAGATAGAACAAACAAACAACAAAAACATTATCTAAAAAATGGTCTTCAAGGACGCATCGCATATGTCTAAAAAAAATATTTTTTTCAGAAAAATCAATTCTTTTCACGTAACTGGCCACAACAATTATCCAATCAACCAACAACTACAGCAGAATAAATACAATTCAACGCAGAAATATTTCGACAATTCTTTCTAGTTTAACAGCTTCACAACAATCTGGACCCTCCGTTTCAATTTACTCAAAATAATGTTTCCTTTGAATGTGACAGGAAGAGTCCAAAACTTTGTGAATGGTACCATTTTTTGATGGGAAAATAATTGTAAACATCCAAAACCATTGAAATTCGTCATCCAAAAAGGCTGAATTGTTACAAAACAGTAATGAAATTGTACAATCAAAAAGTAGAAAGTCAATATTTTGCAAAGGTATAACTCTGATTCGCTTAACGTCATTCAACAATAATAAACTTTTCAAACATGAATTGTTTGTGTACTGTAGTAGGCTCTTTTTCTTTCTGCGAATTAGCGTTGCTACAGTTTTATACGGTTTTGAATGCCAAATAGTAAAAATGGCAATGGGAAACCGAGGAATAGTTTGGGTTAACATGTGATAGTGTGATAAAAAAAGAATGTTTACTGATTGTGGTTAAATATGATTTATATTAAACTCATTAAAGTGGTATTTATTCAATGAAAAATGATTTGTGTAAAGGACGATTTTTATAGTACTACATTGTACAGAGCAAATCTATATTTGATTGGTAGTGCGTTAAAATTTATTTCAGTTGTACAAGCGGTTGGAGCAATACAAAATAGATGCGATAGGCCTGTATGTTGTGGAGTTGGATGCAACTGTGATCAGCGTCATCCTTTAATGCCAGACAGAACAGTTTGCCTCTGTCGTAAGTTGCTCTCTCTCTCTCTCTCTCTCTCTCTCTCTCTCTCTCTCTCTCTCTCGTAAGTGTATACTTGTATGACAATGATTGAGTGTTTTTTTGTTCTATGTACTTGGAATCAATAGTCAATCAGACCCACCCCGTTTCTTTTTATTGCGATTACTCGATAATTATCCTGAGAGGGGCCGAGTTGTCCCACAGAGGGGATGAGATGTCTTGAGGGCGAGTTGTCCAGCATTCATTCACATAAACACCAAACTACTTGTCATTTTATGTAAGACGAAAGCTTTCAGCGAAAATCCAGTGATTAGGCTCAGTAAATACGTCATCACTTATATGTAAAATATATTATTACAACAGAAATAAGCTAGCTAGGGTTTGGTAGGGAAAGTATTAGCCTTATCTTCAGCTGACGTAGTATAATTTATCAATAATCTGCGTCTGTTGTTAAATCTAATTGTTTGATTTTCCTCAAGCCGTTAAATATTTACCTCAAACATGTGTACATATCATGTACATGTACTTTTCACTTTGAAATCGCCGCGTAGAAAGAAGCAGTAAAACAAAGCAGTTATAAAATTTCTAAAATGGGAATTTTATGATTTTCAACGAGAATTAGTTGAGAAACGCATTAAAAGATAATTACATGTATCGAACTTCATGCGTGACATTTACACTTATGTAGTATACATACCGTATCGTTAAAACACAGAACGAAAAGAATAACAATACTAAATATACTTTAAATTTAAATTTACATGTGACCTAACCACGCGGTGTCCCCTATGCAACGCTTCGGTCCTAAAAGACCGCCGAAAATCCTACATTATATCCAAATTTATCCCACCTGCTACCACGCGGCCCCCGCTATGATTCGCGGCGCAGGTGGGCAAACATGCTACCGATGACACCAATAAAGTGTTTTGTATCAGCATACATGTAACAATACCAGAGGAACACCTCATAACATGTATATTAACAAATAAATCACACAATTTGCAAAGACTAGACAAATAAAACAGCCACCGTGCTGCGCTATACTACACACGTCTGTTCGACTTAAGCGTCCACGAGGATGAGAGACAGAATAGCACGTACAGTCTCAGAGGACTCCAAGCCCGAACGGAACTTCTAAAAATAACTTCAGTTTCATCATATGACGTAACTTTATAATTCACATACTTTTCTCAGTAACTAGTTGAAAGGCCACGTCAAGTTGAACCCTAACGAAAGTACCTACGCAAGCAAAATCCATGGCGGACT
The DNA here is from genome assembly GCF_947568905.1 of Ostrea edulis. NCBI lineage: Eukaryota > Metazoa > Mollusca > Bivalvia > Ostreida > Ostreidae > Ostrea > Ostrea edulis. The sequence goes on from NC_079171.1 coordinate 48,437,560, forward strand.
TTTTATATACACAGAACTTTCACCGACGAGTATTGCGTGATCAATATTTTGAGACAGGACACTTTTTAAACATCTACAACGATAAATGTATAAGGGTTACTTCTCTTTGAAAACTAGTAAATCTCTTACCTTTACTGCACAATTATTTTCCCTATATATCTATCTATCTATCTATCTATCTATCTATCTATCTATCTATCTATCTATATATATATATATATATATATATATATATATATATATATATATATATATCATAAATCCACAGTGTTATTCCCTAGTCTTATTGCAAGGTATTCCACCGTAAAGGGAACATTCACTTTCTTGCAATTTGCATTCATAAATATATGTATCTTCAAAACTTTCGCTCTGGTTAACTTGAAGCAAATGAATAACGAGCCCGATTCAATACGATCTCTGTCATAGGTTGGTGGATTTACAGAAGGTAATGTGTATTTCATGAACATTATTTATTTAGATTTACTACGTCCAAAGGCTATCAGGCACGCATAATCGGTAGGAATGGGAGGTGGTCACTCCGATTTGCCCCTTCAACTTTAATTTTCGTATTTCGTAATATAAATAAAAGATACACTACGTGACTGTTCCCTCCAATGTCATACTTAACAGTAGTAATGAATGAGAGAAAGTTATAGCTCAATTCTATCATGGACATTATTAGTAGACCCCCCCCCCCCCCTACGCTCATCTACGATTTAAGAATATGAAGTTTGTTGGAAAATGTTTTGAGGCACACGTAGTAGAAGATTGTAGCATCCCTACAATCGAAGAAAATGAAACCGGAGAGAAAATAATGGCGGTGCATGTAATCACTGTATAAGACTCCAACACTACCCCACCCCGCACCCGAATTAGTATTTTGCAGATAATACGAAACACTATTTTTGCATGTCAAGATTGTTTGAAAAAACAACATCGAATTTATGTTCCTACTGCCCCCTCAACACGCTTAAGAAAACGATGATACGTGCCTGTATATAATCCCAAATTTTGAAATATCCACACATATCTAATTGTTGAAACACATTTACAGGACTAAATATATCGTAGATACATGGAGATGTATCGTGTAGCTGTCGACGTACATGCACTTGAATATGAGAACACTTGATTGATTTATTGATTGATTGATTGATGTTTTCCGCACACTCAACAATTGTTCAGTTGGTGGAAGAGAGAACCCAGATACAATGTATCTGGAAATAGATCACCGACCTTCCGAAAGTAAACTGGGAAATTTTCTCACTTACCGACGCGAGCAGGATTCGAGCGGGATTCGAACCCGCGCCGACAGAGGTGAGAGACCGTGTGATTTTGAGCGCGATGCTCTAACCACTCAGCCACGAGGCCCTCAAAGAATGAAATTACTTTTCGTAGAAAAAAGGATGAGTGATAAGAGTATTTTTTCTGTTTTGAACCAATGAAACCATGGGTTTGTATATATTTTCATTTGCTTTATATATTTAATTTACGTTGCAGTGCTTGAAAACAGTTTGGTTCATGTATAATAAATTCTGTATTTTTCTCTGTTTATGTATTTTTAACTTTACTGTCCATCGGATGGGATGTTAAATTATGCCCCGTATTAAGGATAAGAAATCCCACCGGCGCGCAAATTGTCGTTTCTTGATTTTCGAAAAACAGTAGGCGTTTTAGTTATTTTGTTTTTCCAAATTGCCAGAACCCAGGAGCTTCCGGGGCCTTCGCATCAAGACGGTCCCAGATGTCCTGTCTAATTGGCGTTAATACCAAGTCACGTTACTGTACTTCTAATCTTAATTTGTGTTCACTCGTCAAAACAGGTAATTAACATCTAGGATGGGGACCATGAGTCTTTTCAAAATATCTTTTAACGAGTACGGGGACACTAATACAATCTAATTAAAATCAGATCCTAGGATACGCTCACAATCGCTATAATAGGATCTGACACAACCCCATAGGAGGTCATGTCCACATGACCTTTTGCTTGGAATATTCATGAGAACTATCAGCCAGTCAGATTGCGCTATACAGACAATGATGGCTATGCAGGCGGTTCCCGGCAATTCGTAAGCAAGTTGCAGTAATCGCTTTCCCACGAAGTTTATTGCACACTATAAAATTGTATATTCTCACATAAGAAACTCTAAACTTTCGCAATATTGCCTAATCTATTCCGTCCATACAAACAACAAAATGTACGGAATAAAATACACCAAATCAAATTAATTGTGAATAGCGATTTATGTATGAATAGGGATGGGTACGATTTGAATAGTTTTCAAAATAGTTTACTTAATTAACGCGAGGAATATAATGCCAGTCGACGTAAACAGTACATTGTGACGTCACGTCTACATGTGATGTGTTTTCTTTCAAACCAAACAATCGCAGCCGTTTTTCTTGAATTGTAAACACCGACGGTTTCAAAGCCGACGCGCTGATTGGCTGACATAAAGTTCATCTGAACATAACCCCTAATCGGGTTATATCAGATCTACTTATGCAGGGAATAGGGCGCGGATCTAAGAAGTCTGATTTTAATTAGATTGACACTAATATTGAGGATATATTTGTGCGATAATCATTCGATTTCGATTGTGCATGAGGAATTACATTATTTAAAGCATTCTGGTATTCTATATATGACACTTGACAATACCCGTTAACCTTTAGTTATTACACATCGATGGGTAAATTCTTATTTTGTCCTAATAGTGATAAGACTATAATTTATTTAAGGATGGTGTATATCATATCATATTTTGATCCAAGGATATGAAATATAAATATAGGCATAATGTTTGGTAGTAAGCTTGTATTCATTGTCAGCGTCCATGCATCCTTCATCATGAATACAATACTTTGAAAATTATATTACAGCTGTACACTCTTCGCCATCGGGGTCTCAACTTTTAGAATGGGGTGCATGGTCAGAATGTAGCGCCACTTGTGAGAGTAACGGTACTCGATACAGAAGAAGGTCCTGTGTAGGCTGCTGTAACAATGTGCCAACAGAGACAGAAATTTGTGGATTACAGGCCTGTCCAGGTGAATAGATTTTCTCTCGATCATGATTAATATATATTTAGGTTTAATATCCTTCTGTTGCGCTCGAATTATTAGTAAAAGAAAGCCAAGTAAACGTTAATTGGAAGAAAAGAGATAAAATGAGGTAGCAAAATCATACTCAATCGTCAATCCGCTTAGGCATGTCTAAAGGCGCAAATGTATTTACCTTTATATCTTGATGGTTATGTATAAAGTGTAAGTTTAATTTCAAATTTTGCATATGCTTCACGGGATGGATTTCAAAATAGAATGAATCTATGAACTCACGAATTACCAGAACCATTATATCAGGGGCAGTGACCTAGGCGATTAAATACTCAACAATCTGTACACTGGCTCGAGTAAAAATTAAACCCAGGTAAGCGGATCCCTGAATAATGGTCAGCACATAAGATTGAAAACACCAGCAAAGAGTTTATAACTCATAATTTATTGATGATGTAGGGTTTATTTATATTGTAGTTGATAACAAATAACAAATTACATAGAAAATAACAAAAATCAAAGTTTTTTCAAAATTCAAATAAATCAACAAAAATGGAACATCCTAAATTTTGAGTATGAATTAACTGAGTAAATTAACAAAAATGACCCAATGCTATGAGAAAAAATTATAAGGAAAGGTAAGGAAATGGAAAAACATTCGAACATGTTCCTACTGGGTCTTCATGATACTGTAAACTTCCAAAAATGGTTCGAGCTAAATCTGCATTTTGTTTTCTTAAATGGGATTAGTTTGTGGAGCTATGTTCTACAGTATATATATTGACAGCCATAGGCTGATATTTCTTTCGTATGATATTTAAAATAATGTGCCCTGTAGAATTCGATTTTCCGAAACGCACTCCTCCATAGGACAAGATCTTCCTTCCTGTGGCCACACCAGTGTTGTTTCACCAACAACTCTACTAGTTCATCTGAACGTCCATCAATGAATATTGATAGTTTGTGTGGCGAGATAAATGATTGAATTATATCCCGTTATAGCCAAGTGTCTGCTATTTAAATCTTTAATTCTAAAATTATTAATAGAACTGTAATTAAGTCGTTATCGAGTAAAGAGTAATTCAAATACTTGCCTAGAAAATGTATCTTAAAAATCTCTACCTGAAAACATCTGAAAAAAGAGATGCCTCAATGCATCTTCACCAATGGATAAACTTAATGAAAAACTTCTGGCTAATTCCAGTGCAAAGGGAGATAAACTAAAGATCATATACAGGAAACAATCATTTGTATCGATAGATACTGTTACTGGATAAATCGAAATAACTAAAATGTACTGATCTGACTTCTAGATAACTGTAAATCATTGTCAACTGCTGTGTCTCAATAAATAATTGAAATATCTATCACTGACCTTGTATCTATCAAAGTTCAATTACAGCATAACCTGAAGTTCGAATTCAAAACAAGGGATAAACTATCAAGACACAACAATCCAACACTAATATTAAAGAATAAATCAATAATAGTCATTTTATGGTGTTACTGTCGTTATATGTCAACCAATATTCGACCGGGACAAGTATCGCTGCCTAGTGGGGAAACGGGAACATAGCTCGCTGTTATTTTCTATTACCTTGCTTTAAGTTTCAAGATTTCTTGTGGGTGACTTTTTAGAATTATATGTTTGCTGTGCTTATATACATGTATATTGAGTGAATGTTGAAGCTTTTTTCACGGCATTATCTAAAATCAGTCCACAGAAGTTTTACAGATGGTAACAGAATAATAAGGAGACTACACATACCGTACATCCCCACTCTCGTATATAGTGACATGGTTTTTGTAATGTAGAGAATATGGACCACCCAAAACCATGTTGATGCATATCTATACATATGACGTTCGTTTATTTGTTGATCTCCTTTTTTTCACTCATAAAATCTAGATTAAAGGCCTCGGATTGTGAGCTACAGTCGTAACAGTAAAAATCATTTATATGATTATAATCATTCTTTATTTCAGTAGACACCCGTGTGTATGTTAAACATCATTTTCAAAAAATTGGTTAACTTTTGAATATGTTAATGGCATCATAATTCTATATAGAAGACTATTTTTCAATAATTTTCTTTAGTTTTTCGGTTTTTAAGACAAATATTTGAAAGAAATTAGTACCATACACTCTTAGAAAATACCATTTTTCCAGATTATATGTCCCCGTTCTTACGAATTTTGAATGTAATGCAATTGTTTTTTTTAGGCTTATTTGGTGTAGTTGTATTTGATTCCAGTCTAAATTAATAGCTTTGACGAGTTTTAGATCAAGATTGACATACATCATCATTATAAAATCGTCTTAGTTTGGTACCGATGTAGGTTTCAGAACAAACATGTACAACGAACAAAAATCAAGTTTGTTTTCACATGTTGGACAATAACAACGAATGTAGAATATACCATCGTATAACATATCGATTGGCATGTCCATTGTAAAAATTTAGAACTCTGAAGACGAAGTGAGAACTCAACTCAGATATGAACCTAACTAATTATCTATTATACCAGTACATGGTTCATGGGCTACATGGGGACAATACAGTACTTGTGACAAATCGTGTGGAGGTGGATGGAAAATAAGATACAGGAAATGTAATAATCCTTCTCCTTCTAATGGTGGTGAACCTTGTTATGGGGATTCCGTACAACCCACAAAATGTGCAGTTACCAACTGCCCAGGTATCTCTCTCTCTCTCTCTCTCTCTCTCTCTCTCTCTCTCTCTCTCTCTCTCTCTCTCTCTCTCTCTCACGCAATATCGAATCCCATCCGCATGCATGGTTACTCTTTCTCTACTCTCAAGATTTGAAAGCAAATGTTTAAGTAATAAGATTTCATTTTAGAATGTCATTGGGATATGGCATGAATTTGGTCACGTGATCAAATCATATAACACTATTTATAACGCCCAAAGGGCGTTATAGTAGATTTGATCATGTATCAACTCCATGTCATATCCCAATAACATCCAACAAATATATTTCATTTCTTATATTTTTAGCCGAGTTACAACGAAGTTGAACTCGGCTATTGGCGGGCGGGCGGTTGGGCGTCAACAATTGGTTTCCGGATGATAACTCAAAAAGTTTACAATCTAATCAAATGGAACTTTGATATATTGTTGAGTACCAGGTAAGGAAAACCCCTATTGATTTTGGAGAAAAATGGTCGAAGGTCAAAGTCACAGTGACCGAAAATAGAATGAAAATTTCAGAAAAATTTGGTTTCCGGATGATAATTCAGAAAGTTTAAATTCGAATCAAATGATATTTGAAGATATTGTTATGTACCAGGTAAGGAAGACCCTATTGGTTTTGGAGAAAATAGGTCAAAGGTCAAGGTCACAGTGACCGAAAATAGATTTAAAATTCCAAAACAATTTGATTTCTCGAAAATTTTTGATTTGAATCAAATGAAACTTGGAGATATTGTTGAATACCAGCAAAGCCAGGCCCCTATTGATTTTGGAGAACAAAGGTCAAAGTCACAGTGACCGAATAGAGATTGAAAACTTGCAGACAAATATGGTTTCTGGACAATACCGCGAAAAGTTTAAAACTGAATTAGTTCTTCACAATTATAAATATGCCACATCATTCCTGGCTTTACAATGTATCCCATGCAACTCGGCCCATGCACTCCTGTGTGCATATACTGATTTTCTATTTTGATTTGTGTTTTTACCCAGCTTCCATGATTATGTAGGAGATGACCAAAATAACGACCGTAGAACACAAAATATAGTTCGTTGGAGTTTTATCAAGTAAAAATTTAGGAACAATATCAAAGAGAATATAAGATATAGGTATTTAATGGAAAAGGTTAAAAAAAAGAAGATGAAACAGGCGTAAAATAAAGATAATTTAGAGTGTAAAGTTAACTGAAAAGAAGACAAGAAGAGCGGAGTAAAGTACATCCGTGATGTGATTTGGTCGCGATCAGCGATGGAGAAACTGGCGTTGATCTACCCTACTAAGTTCAAAACGCAATTGTTGAACACAGATTTCGACAGAAATTCAAAGGATCTGAGAGAATTGATGGAGGATATGATGGGCCAAGTGAACGTTAAGCTCTTACTCAGGTTTTTGGAAAGAAACAACGGCATGTTCATCGCTAGGACTCGCGGTTGTTGCCATGCAGGAGACGATTCCAGACAATAGGACATATTTAGACGAAGTGCAGGTACGTTGTGTCTTTTATTTACCTTCAGTGTGTGTAAGAGGAAATAAAAACGAAATGACGGAGTGTTTGTTCACTTGAAGGATTTCTGTTGTAGGAATTTAATGAAGACTCGTACCTGTACCCTGACATGAACATATAAATTTTTCGAGCCTTGAAACCAGCCTCGCCTATACTTATGATCATGCCGAGTCATAAGCCGTGATGGTAGTTGCCAGGAAACAACAGGTTAATTTATCATCATACAGTAAATAGGCTTATAACTCTCAACTCTGCCTACATTTCTTTCGCTTTCAATATCATATACCTTTATTTTATAAATTCGTCATGCAGAAGTTGCAGACTGTATTTAAAACTGTATAAAATGAAACAACAGTATACAGCTATTGCATGGGATCGAGGACAACAGCTGTTTTGTTTGATCCGAGAACGGGTCTGTTGCCTACAGCTTCGGGCAACAGATCCAATCGAGGGTCAAACAAAACAGCTGTTGTCCGAGAACCCAGTTAATAACTGTTTTGTTATACACCTTCGTTTTTAAGGTTGTTTTACTAGGTGCACATGGTTTGTTAACTTTCAACGGGACAGTGTGATTGCGTAGATTTATCACCGATTCCACTAGTTCTGTATTTCATCATCATCAGTCAAATCAGTGAAACTCGCCAATACGTAAACAAATCAGCAGACCAAGAACCATGTGACTTGCGTATAACAGCTTTAACACGAATAAAATAAAAATAAGTAAACTGCATCTTATACAATTGATTTTAGAAAGTGACGAACAAATATTTTTTTTATGTTCTTGCTGTCCGTACTTTGAAGAATTAATTGAATTCCATCTTCCGTTGTTGTCGCAAAATGTGTATCCGCCATTTTTCTTTATCCAAACGGCACGAAAAGATAACTCGAGTTAGCGCCATATGACATCATCGGTCAACAGTCTTTTTTAACAGTTGATTTTAACAGTTCCCAGTCCAACAGTCGCCAGAACAGTCGAAATGTTGGATTTTTATTTGCAAGGAGTTATATAGGAACTGTTTTATAGGGGTATAACAAAACAGTATGTTTAATATTTCTTTTTTATAAATTGATGGAATTCTTGTTTGTTAACAAAATAAACTCTGTATAAATATCTTGCTGCGTTTGTTTCTATTATGATCTCATTGCAGTGGCGGATCCAGGGTTTACGAAAGGGTGTGTGAAAGTCAAGTATTAGCCAGAATACTCAGCCATTTCGGGTGCCAGTCTGGAATTTTACTCACTATTTCTATTATTTGAATTTGTGGCGAAAGGGAAGGGGTCTAAATCCCCACTGCATTACATAAGCAAGAAGCCAGGTGAAAGTACAGGAACTGACTTTTGAAGCGGCGATAGTATTCATACGCAAGAACAAACTGATCACGTGACCAAATTCATGTTACACAAAATTGAACATCGATTCCATTAGTACTGTCATATAAGGAAGTGCATTGGCAAATGTAAATATAGGTCAAATAACATCTGAAATCTCGTATAGAGATATGAATGAAGAGACCGATTTCCGTGACCTGACAACACAATAAAAACATATAATTAATATATTTAGCATATACATATAAAATAAGAATTATTAATGCCGTTTTTAACATTAAAAGGGTAGGACTGACGTGTGCTGATCATGCTCAGTTTCATGAATTACTTCGTTTACCTGGACAAGGTGCATAATGATTGTGGTAATTCTTAGTAAATTCGAAATCACAAAACATTCCCCAAATCAACACTATCAAAATATATAACTTCTAATTACTTTATACTATAATTCTTTCCGATGAAATAAAGACGACAGTCATGGGATATAATTATTCGCCACTTTCAAAATGGATGCCACGAAACGCACGTCCACTTGGTGAAGTCGGAAATCTATTTAGTGTGGATGAAATAAAAGTCTTCCCTCAATATTTTGTCAGATTTCCTTTCATCCTGATTACATCCTATAGTCCTCTTGGTATAACAATATAAAGGTATTTTACATAGTTTAATGGGATGATTCCCCATACCGTCTGAATTTCTGCAATAAGATTTTGTTGGGACGGTTTTCTAGTGTTCCTTTAAAAAATAATCAGATGGTTTCTATTATGTTTAAATCCGGAGGTTGTGCTGGCAACTTGTTGTATCAATATTCTTATCGGCTACATGCATGCAATCATCATTTAATTTTACATGTTACACGCTTTTTCATTGTTTGAAAAATTATTGGAATATCGTATCCAACAACAAAAAAAGAAAATAATGACCGGAACTACTTTTCATTGGAATGTTGGGTATTCCTCTGGATGCTTCGTATTTATATATAGATTAGGGAATCCTGAAAAGAAAAACTATCGGTCAATATAAATTCATTAAACAAAAACAAACAAATATCAAATATAAATAATAATTAATTATGCAAAATGAAATAAACATGGCTATTTGAGGACCCCCTCCCCCCAAACCCCAAAACAAAACAAAAAACAACACACGTCTGTTTCTGCAATTCCGGGCTGAAAGTTGAATGTATTCAACCGGGGATGACAATTGTCCAGTTTGCACCTTGTGACAATTTCCTTCGTGTCACGACCCCAAATACCAGATACACCGCACACTGCCTCAGAGATATTGCAATATATTAGCCCTTAGCGACTATGGTTTCGAACTCCGGCATATATGTTTATTAGTGGGCACCGAAACGAGGCTTCCGTGCGACATTACAACAGCTGTTACGCCATAGGAATTCACTGATCAAACTCGAAAAATCCTCTGTAACACTCACTTGTCCACCTGGAAGCCGTGACAACCCTCAAGAGGACCCTACCTGGCATCCCACATTTTGATTATGAACATGTTCCACGCTCTCCGTTAGTACCGATATCGAACTTTGCACTTCCAGTTCCACTCAACAAAATCCTTGCGATTTTCTCTCAACAGGACTTATCTCTAATTCATCCTTTTAAAACTACATTCTTCAGTCCACAAGAAACCCGTTTGCTCAACGGTAAACAACAGTTCGTGGAAGTCGCCATTAGGCTTAACATATTTAGTTCTTTTAAAATTGTTTATTCACAATTACTACACCCATCTCAAAATGGCGTAGAATTTCGTACAAGAATAATTCGTTAACTCAACTCAAATCAAATAATGTTTTATCATATAAACTCAATGTTTTAAAATATTAAATGATAAGGAATTAATTTATTATTTTTTCGTTGGATGGAGGTATACCACGAAAATAAAAAAGACGGAAAACTTTTCTATCATGCGCTACGCGCAATGATGCAGTTTTATGTCTTTTTTCGTGGTATACCTCCATCCAACGAAATATTGATAAATTCATTCCTTAATTTAAAAATAATTTGCAGTTGTTTTCTGGGAAATACCGTGCAATTACTGACCATATATTATTATCAATTAATTGCATTACGTTTGAGCATTAATCTAACCTTGGATATCAGTCAGTTTGTCCATTCTTTGAAAACATATGCATTCCCAGATCATAAAACTGAACTTTCAGCGCGGAGCAGGATACACGAGTTGAGGCTGCATTTTTTTCGCTTTTCTCCAGGTAGATGTAGACCTTGTTGTTGCCCATTAAACAAGCTGACTCTCATCATTGAAAATCCATTTACACAATTATTGCTGCACTGTCCATTTTGTCCTCTCCTTGCACCACTTAACATGTTATTTTTAGTTCACCTCACGAACTGCAACTTTCTTCTTAGCAACCCTTATTTTCTCATGTCTCTTTCAACAGCTTTTGTACAAAATTGATGATCCCTATTTTCGTTAATTACACCTTCTATATATTTGGAAGTAAGTCTCCGATATTTTCTTTCACAATCCTAGAAGTTTGTAAATATCTCTTTGCGTGAATAGAGACTTCCGGCGGAGAATCCTGAACGATTTTGTATATCAAATTGCAGTATAAAATTCTTAATAACACTTTTCCTTTTACCACCCATTTGGAACACAGATGTTTACTTATTTCAGATGAAAACATATGTGTGTACCTGTCGTCATTTATTGTAAAAATATAAAGGGGAAATGTTTTGTATATTCATAGCGCGAGACTCTATTTTCGGTTCTCAATCACAAGTACGCCGCCATTTATATAAGGGATGGTGTATAATTATGTCCATTGAATGTAGGCTTTTGACATTATCGACCGTTGCCTCTTCAATATAAATGGAACTTGTTGAGCTATTCATATCTCGTGAACACCACTCTGGTTGTACGGACAGGTGCTCCGAAGTTGATATCAAAACGATTCTTCTGTTCCTCTTTAACAATGTTTACGTAGTCTCTTGAGATCATGTTTCCAATAATCTGATGGAATTCCCATGGGCACAATTTTCTTTATTTTTTTATTCTTAAGAGGCAGCATTTATAAAAGTTCACAACCATGCTATCAGGGCTTTATTTTCTTAATCATTTGTTTTATTTCCCTATTGTACGTTCTGCATTACCCGTGCACGTAAGATTTTCCCCCTTGTTATCTAGTGAACATCTTAATTCTAGTGGTAGAGGCTATGCCATTCAAAGGTGTGGATTTACGAACTGATCAGTACATTGCTAAATGACATGGAATATTTGCATAGCTTAAACCTTATGAACAACGGTCTCATTTCATTTCTTCGGCAGACCAAAAATAACAGTCAACTAGGTATTATTTTTGCACTACCACTCTATCTCTAAACTCATTTAGTTGACGGTGGTTGGTCCGCATGGTCAGCATACAGCATGTGCAGTGAAACTTGTGGCCAAGGAGTCCAGATAAAGTTGCGCACCTGCACCAATCCAATCCCGCGTTATGGAGGAAATGGCTGTGTAGGATCGACCAACGCTACCAGATCATGTCAACTTCGGGAATGTTCAGGTCTGAGTTTAATATATATATATATATATATATATATATATATATATATATATAGAGAGAGAGAGAGAGAGAGAGAGAGAGAGAGAGAGAGAGAGAATTGAAACAGGTGTATTGTGTAGGAAACATTCAGAAATGTAAATATTATTTCATCAAAGTAAACGGATCTTGGGGGCACTGGAGCCACTTCCGTCCATGTGACATGTCATGTGGTGGAGGATTACAAATGAGGCTGAGGAAATGTGATAACCCTGCGCCATTGCATGGTGGACTTCCGTGTCCTGGTCAAGTTATCCAAACGAAGGCGTGTAACACTCAGCCATGTCCAGGTATTGCAATTATGATTGTAACTATGATTAATTTACGTCATTCTCACCATAGTTCTTCATATAAAGGGATACATAAACAAAACTAAAATGATATTGAATCCCTTTCAATTTAAGAAAGTTAAGAAATAAGCCGACATTTCCATTGCTCATATAAATCCGTACCATACAAATAACTCAGAGATCCATTTTTATGTATATATTGTTGGAAAAATATGTTGATTAATTGATTGTTTTTCGTCCCCTCGAAATTCTTCCACTCATATTGAAACGTCACCAGCTGTAGGCGAAGTTCCATAAACATATGCTCTTAGCGCTCAAGGCCGTAGTAGTGAAGGATCTTTATCGTGTCAACACCCTGCCGCGACACGGTACCTCCGTTAAGTTCATATCCGAAAGACCCGTGATTCTCACTTTTAATGTCGATCGTTTGATGAAGGAATAGACACTACCTATTCCAACGTCTTTAGCTCGAACTCACGACCACCTGGTTACGATATAAGACAGATATATACTTTTAAGCTTCCAATAACTTTACATGCAAAGTATGTTTCTTCTGACATAACCATTTGTTCGGGAGTATAGATATATATGTCGCAGTGGATTATAATTAAAAACATTGGTCAATGTACCTATTGTTTTATGTTTTACAGACCAAATGAAGAGTTCCCTATCACCAAATGTGATCGGATAATATGAGGATTCAATTGTACGCTACACTACCATGAATTAGATATATATTAAATACTGCTAATGTTAAAAGTGCTGCTGTATAAAGTGCACATTGCAATTGCTGGAAGTGTCCTGTGTTTAAACAGATAGAAATTTCATATTTGTATGACCATTTACAGTTATTTTGCTCACCATTTTCATAACAAGAGGTTCATGAATATGCGTGATCATCTTATTGAAAGGTGAAGATAAAGAACAGTGATAAATCTCCCAAATCCTATAAGTAATACATAATAGATAGTTGGGAAAACACGGACCCATGGACACTCCAGAGTGCCTAGGAGGAGTAGGCATCCTCTGTAGACTGGACACGCAATGAGCCCTATATGCTGATCAGGTAAACGAAGTTATCCGTAGTCAAAATCAGTGTGCCAAGAACTACTTAACAATCGGTATGAAACACGTCAGACAGCATTTGACCCAATACTAGGTTGTATTGACGAACTAGATCAGTATAACGAACATAGAATTTGCGAAATGCTGACCTCAATCGAGAATGTTGAAACCTCTGTGCCATCAACTTGTTTGTCAGTAGATTGCCTCGATTTAAAAACTGACTATACACAGAACAAGTTCTTGCGTATCGAATCAGTTGAGAGATGTAAACACCATATGGAGGTGATAATGGAGTATTGCTACATAAATATGGGAAGTTGGCGATTGAGAAGCTGAAATCATCCCGTTTGTCATACAGTTGAGTTGTCAGTTTGTCGTTAATGTCTACTTTCAATAAAATATCTAAGTATGAAGCAAAAGTGGACGACTCTGTGGTGCTTTTTATTTCGAGCTCACGGGGGTAAATCAAATCGACATATGAATGAAAGTTATCATTGTTAATATACAAAACGTCGTCGATATATCTAAATGTCGAACGCAGTTGTGTTAAGTAGGGTCATAGAAATATGTCCAAAAAAAGCGTTAAGAAACAGATCAATTTGTGACAAATTCTGTAAACACAACCCTTTTATACAAAAACAATATGTATATATCATTAAGTGCATATTGACCTCTTATACATTTTTCACCAGACCGACAGTCTCTACATCAACTCTGTACCACGTGATCAAACAACAAGATAAAAACGTATCGTGTATGTATAAATCGTTGAATTGGCACGATATCCAGATATAAATGCAAGTTTAAGTTAATATAACTTCAAAGCATATTAATTTCTTAATTTGAAAAGTGCTGAGAGGAAGTTTATTGTGACTTGTAACATGTCTAATATTTTTATTGAATATGCAAGACGCAGCGATTTTTGCACATACGAAGTTGAATCTAGCCTGAAAAACATATTTTCTGTTGAAGCCACAACTTGCTCTCCTAACTTTCCTTTGGCACTGCAGTTCACATGTCACATAAATCAAACATCTTTCACTTAAAAACCTCGGGGTGTCGTGCCAATGATGAAATTGTTATGTACGGAAACCCTGTTTATGCAAATGAGTCCATGGTGAAAGTAACTATACGTGTAGATTAGGGTCGATATCAAGATCCCAATATAATATGGATATTACTTTAGCATGTATGCTATATAAAGAAGAAATTGAAACTTTTTCAATATCAAAGAGAATTAATATAACCCATTTGACAGAAACTTTTACGCGATTGCAGTTTACCGTTTGACAGCGGTGGTAAATAACGAAACAATATTTTGACATTTCCAACCATAAACGGACTGTAGATATGTACGTCATGATCTTCGTCATGACGTATTTTTCATTGTGAAGTCGTGCAATATGCCAGTGCGGTAAAGTATATGTACAGCACTTGTATTAAAAAAATTATGGAGAAAGCCTTAACTCAACCGCGAATTGAAGGACACAGCAAGATGTTTTTTCTTCTCACGTATTTTTATTAAATAAATTTGGCTTCATATGACTATAGAAACAGATCAGCTAACAAAGGGACACAATTCGTGACCATGGGAATTCCAACAGACTGTTGGAAGACCTGATCACCAAAGACCACGAAGATATTGTCAATGAGGAACTCTAGTATGCTTTTTTTAATTTCAACTTCAGAGTACTTGTGTGTGGAATCAGAGTGGTGTTTCACAAAGTAAGTTTTTGGATGACTGATCACTAGATATGACTATTTCCTTTTTTCCAAGTAAATCTATGATGTCAAAAGGTATAGTCTTTACTTTATCGTTAGAAATGGTTGTGTAAAGTGTTAAGAAGTCATACGTTTTGATGTTGTTGATTTAAGAAAAGTTTGCGATTTCAAGCTTACGAACAGTTCCTTAGAATTTTTTTAGATTCCACATTTGATTTACACCACTTCTGGCATGTGTAGTGGCACAGTACGTTAGGAATTTCTCCTTTACAGCTACTAATATTTTAGCGAGGAGCAAACTTATGGGCTTGATAGGACATTTACTGGATCCAGCAATGTATCTTTGATTGTAAGGGTTTTTAATATGTTGGTGCGAGCGAAGCAAGTGAAAAGGTACTGTCAAGCTGTTAAGGGTCAAACTATTTTTAAAGGTTTAATTCAAACTTAGGAGTGGTCAAACATAATGATTGTACAAACATTCTGAATACAAAATAGAACGATAATAGAAAATCAATATAAAGGAACTTCATGTACAAATTTAGTCAACTTACCACTCCGGGAAGAACGTCCTTGAAGTTGAACACCATTTCTTGTCCTTAGACGCAGACAAAGGGCAGATCAATGCAATCCCCTCCCTCCCGAAAAATGATATGTGCATTGTTATTGATAATGAACTCTTCGGTGTATAGTCCTTAAACTATAATCATATGTAATTATCGCTGTACACTACACGTTTAAATATGTTATACATAAGCACATCTGATTAATTACATGTATAATAAAAGACATGGAGCAGAACAAGAACGAAGTTAGAGTATCATAATGTTGCATAAACTATATGTTCTAGCTGACAGTTAGAGACTGCCACGTCTCCCACCGTCAACTCTTACGAAATCAGTAAGTCATGATACTTTTGTTTAAAAAAAACCCAAAAAACAAAAACCCAGTGCAGTGTATTAAGGGGTCATGAAACTTACATAATTAATGGAATGTTATACATGCACAGAATTGTTTGGAAACAACATATATTGACCTGAAGTTTAACAAAAGGGGGGGGGGGTGAAATTACATATGAAGAAAATTAATTCGAGATATAATGAGTTAATTCAAACACAATACAATTTTCAAGTGAAACTATCCCGTAAACTAATTTGACTATGTATTATTATGATGGTTTCAAGGTAGTAGAGACGGGAGAGTCGGCTTGGAGTCATATGTGCTTTTTCCAAATATGTCCGATTGCCAATATATTGGCTGTTTTCAGTTCACTTAGCAAGGTCAAGGCCGTAGTAAACAACGAAAATTAAGTTGTCTTACAGTCTTAGTTGAATTTCAAACTTTTAAAAAATCTAATGACATGAGTTATGGGAAGAAATGGTTATAACGAAAGTGTTCAGTTAGAGACTGCCATGTCTCCCACCGTTCACTAAATACTTATAATCAAAAGGTGATTCTTTACTACCGACAGTTGTGCAGATTGAGAATATTGTACACACCATGCATTTTATTGCTTGTAGTAACTGCCCAAGGAAGGGAATATGAAAATAATTAACAGACCAAGTTGGGACAGCCGGAAAAGGATCAGAAATAGAAGAGAGAGAGCAATATCTCAATGTATAGATCAGTCAGATGTTGGAATTGAGATAAAGTGTAGAATTGTATGCGTTCAACAATTCACCATATTAAAATGTAATTAAAGCACAGATTGAGAACAAAATGGATAAGAAACCCCTGTGAATAAGGTAAATGTATTGCATCCTTGTACTATCAACAAGTAAAGCTGGTTCACATTTTAGTAATGATAAGGTAATTTGAAGAGAAAACTAATTTTAATGTGAATGCATTTAAGTGTTCAGTTAGAGACTGTTATGTCTCCCACCGTTCACCATAAATACATACAGGAATTGAGAAATATCTTTTCTCGGGTCCTGGGTACATTTGATCAAAATGACTCGATACACCTTTACTCCTCTGTGTTGTCAGTTAGGTAACGGTCTCTGAATGCCTTCAGTTGTGGATCACTTTTAAGATTTTTAAACAAGTTGACAGTATGTTCAGCAATCTTCTGAATTCTTTGTATTTCATTTTGTCTAGCTTCTGTTTTGGAGGTCTTGACTTTGTGGCATATCCTGTCTTCATTTACTAGAAAAGAGGGGTGCCATGCAAAATCCGGGTCAGAATTATTAGTTCCAGTGGATTTAGCACGAGATAGGGCAACGAAAAGAGCACCTGGATTTCTTGATTCAAAAGCTTTTGTTCCAGGATTTATTTCAATATATCTGTTGACTTCCCCATCCCCAATAGTCATACCTTGACATTTATGTATAGTTGTAGCCCAGCCTAAACGAAGGGGTATTTGTTTACGTTTGCATGAATGGCAACTGCAATCAACTTTTCTTTCAACTGGAAATATTGGTATGATTTTAGGATTAGCATTTGAAAAGGGTGGCCCACTATAGTTAGGGACCTCTACCATGACAACATCAGGGAGTTCAGGGGGTTTTCGATCATTAAAGTACAAAATATCTTCCACAATACATATGGCACCATTGAAAAGACCAAACTCTACACACAAATTTACAGCTATCATGGCTTTTGCTTTTCGACATAAGAAAATAGTGTTTAATAATCCCCCGCCTTTTCGTTTTCCCTAGTTTTGGAATGAGCACTTTTTGAAATGGCATTAATTCTAGCCACAGGAAATTCTTGATTCATTTCTAATAATTGTTCTCTCTCATGTTTCCATTCCTCATCATGTGTAGGAAAAACAAATAGCCCTTTATCTGACAATCTTTTTAATAATGCATCTCCTTTTGTTCTTTTCAGGTTATCCCACTGGAATTGTTGAAGCCAATGGACTTGATCTGGTGTTGCTGTATACTGGTGAAGACTTGAAAGAACACTTTTGAGATTTTTTTCTTCTTCTCCCTGACGAATAATTGTTTTCAAAGCAACAGCTGTATGACAATTTTGCCAAACAAGAGAACCATGTATTGCTGCCGGAGATTTATTTGCTGAACAGTAAACAGGAGTATCTAAGACAGGTGGTAATTGAACATCGTCACCAAAGAAAATAACAATTGGTATACCTCCCCATGTCTGTTCAAAATTTCCTGTTCCACATCTACAATGAAAGTCCATCCATCCTAAAGTGGTGGAACCAATTAGGGATCTTTCATCTACAAGTAAAGCACACAGATTTTCACAGTTTGCTTGGAGGCTTTCACCAACTGATCCATCTGGTGCTTTCACCCCCCCCCCCCTCTGTACCGAGTTGGTATTTTTAAAAAGCTATGCAGGGTAACACCAGATATTAAATTGGCACTATTGCCAGTAGGGCATAAAACTTGAACAGATTTGTTTGATTTGAAAAGAAGACGAATGGCTTTGACAAGACATTTAATAAGGAAAGATTTTCCTGAGCCAGCTGTGTCTGAGACAACCATCCGCAGTGGTGTGTATTCACTAGATGTTTTAGTAAAATTAAGAAGTGTCTTCAAAGCTATATTTAAAGCCAACAGTTGTTCTTCATTCATGCATTTTAAGTCCACTGATGGTATATTTAAGGTATGATTTGTATTTGCAGCTTCATTTAGTTTCCCACCACTCTTCGCTGAAATTGTCTGGATACATATTAGACATTTTGCTCCAGTCATGGTCTGGTCCACCATCATTAAAGTTAAAGTCATCAGGAATATATTCAAAATTGGGTATTGGGCGAATAACTTCCATCCATTCAGGCTGGGCTATGTCATCATTTGGAACTGGCATATCTTCAGCTGACTCAGGAGAATAACAGTGTTTAGACTTCGCCCTCTGTACATCTGCCTTTATAAAATTAGGACAAATATCTTGATCCAAAAAGTAAGTAAATTTATGTATCCAAGATGAGTTTTCTCCTTTGATATCAGATAAAGTTCTCCAATTTGGCCAATGTAATATAAGGCAAGTTCGACAATAATTTTCATCTAATGGCCAAGAAGCCTGAGTAGGACCAGTGATGACTGGCACCTTGCCATTTCTGCATATAAATTGATAAAAAGAGCATATGTCATTCTCATTTCTATTGAGGTACTTATCTAATAAAGTGTTCTTAGTTATTGAATGTATTCCAGATTTTCAAGAACCCTGCACCCTGATAAACTGACAGTTTGAAAAGAATGACTTGATCGATACAAAGGGAGTGATGAGAGTTCATAAGAGGCTTCAACAGAAGAAATATCTCTTTTAACAGTGTTCAGTAGAAGCTTCGTACAAAGAGATTTAGTAGTGGCACCAGAGGATTCATCAGCAGAACTAACTATATCGGAAAAAAGATCAGAAAGAGCACCAGTAGGTTCATTACCTTTGCAGGCATCACCAGTTATGTATTTCTCAATGGCGAGGATTTCATCAGGAGATGGATTGGCTGGATGACTTTTAGATAAAATCAGAGAAATATCACCATTTGCCCTCCAACCTTGAGTATGAAATTCAGAATGTTGCACAAGTTGTGGATGATCTCTTTCCATTTCCAAACGTAAAGAGCTGTTTTTGTCTTTCACCAAAGCTGGAGAGGAACGAGATTGTTTTGGAAATTCCATTCTACAAATTCTTTTAGAAACATTTGATTTGGAGGATTTTAAGCAATAATCTGAACATCTATGTAAATTAAAACGATTGGTCAACAATAAATGATCTTCCAGAAGGGTTTCTTGGGAAGCACTTACATCCATTAAAAGTTTTAAAAGAGGGTTGTTTTCTTCGGGTGGTGGAGGAGCAGAACCTTCCGGTGGAGGCCAGAAGTCTCGTTTTGGAGAACCATTTTCATCCCTACCAGCAGGATGAGAAGCTGTTAATCCAAAGTTTTCATGTGCCCACTGTGATAGTTTTTCTGCAGAAGCTTCATCAGATAGACCAGTTGTGACATCATTATGCAAAAGGTCATGGGGTTGTCTGTCTGCTCTCCAACAAAGGCCATGCCAGTGAACCATACCCCTAGATTTGGCGAATTCCTGTCGATACCAAACACCAAATACAGGGCCCATTACATTTTTAAAATATGACTGTGTTCGAAGGTCAAAATATTTAGCAACAACATGTGTATTTTCTTGAAGAGTTTTAAAGAGAACATTTTTGTCACTTAAATCTAACTCCGAGCCTGTTGTTTCTAGACAACACAATGAAAGTAACCGCCGCAGTGGTTTAAAGTGAAACTCTGCACAACTGCCAGTAGTAAAAAAGGAAGGCAAGCCCATGCCTTCATTTATTTTATATTGAACAAGAGATCGCAATTTCTTTGCCCTTTGACCCCAATATTGTGATGTTCCCCTAAGGTCGCCACTGAAGTAGAGTATTTTTTCAGATACAGATGAATCTCCATTTTCAATTAGTTTTTTCAACTCATCTATTGTAAAGTGTTGATCACCAAGTTTTTGCTTAACAATGAAACTGCTTTTCTCTAGGGCTCTTTTGCGCATAATCATATTATGAATAACAAATTTAAAGTATGGATGTTTAGCAAATCTCCCATCCCTATACCAGAGTAAATGTTCAGCCCATTCAGCCATTGATGGACATGTGACAGTTCTATTGATGTAAAAGTCACCAAAGCCACGAGGAAATAGAACCGGGAATGCAAGAGAAAAGAAATGTTGCGTGGTAAATTCAGATACAGGAATATCCCCCCGTGTAGGCCATGGGATTGTAACAGTGCCCTGTTTATTAACAGTGACTTTGCCATGATTTTCGCCAATGACTTCATTGATTAATTTCTCTACTTTGTCTTTAATTTTTACATTTGAATCAGGAAGTGTGTAAAACCTTCTGTTACACCTATATCAATCTGTTCTGTTGCTGGACCCTCATCATTATTATGTACAGTATTTTCATTGATATCTAATGTTGGTATATCTGTCACATGTCCATCTACTGGTATTGATTGTAATCTCTCCTGACTTATAATGATATCAAAATAGGCAGGATTGTTTCTTTTTAGCCAGACTAAAGAATTTTCGATTATTGCACGACGAACTCTGAATTCTTTGGATGTGTCATTTTTGCCCTGTTTTCTAACTTTTATAACTTGTATTTTTTGGGGTAGTCATGGAAAAATTTTTGCAGGTTCATTAATTTCTTGGGGGAAAGTAACACAATGACCTGAAGATGCTATGCCACCATGATTCAACATATGAACATTAATACATGGTGGAATTCTACAAATGAGTTGCTGCTCAATGAATGTTAAATCTTTAAGTTCTGTTGGTAATGGACCAGGATTCATATTATTATCCGATGAAAACATTTTTATTTGACTTTTATCTGTGAAGCAGCGTTTACAAACATTTTTTGTTGCCATTTTTAAGTCAAGTCTTCTTTCACAGCAAATTGAACAAAATTGAAAAGAATAAGACATTTGCTGAAGTTCAAATGATCTGATGGAATCCATAGCTTTATTGTACTGAGAATTTTCGGTAAGGGGTGGGGGTGATGGTATATCATTTTCATTCACATTGTATAATTTTTTGACATTTCGAATGTGTCTATGTAATTTTTGTCTCCTGTTTATCCATTTTTGATAAGTCTCATTTTCGCCAGGTTCTTCATATTGTACCCCTAATTTTCTGCATTGTTCTTGAAGCTTTTTCTCTAGCTCAGGTGCAAACATTTTATGACTTCTCATTTTCTTTTTTGCAGCATTTGGAGAGTTTATAGGAGCAGGTCTTTTCGTAAATGATTGCTTTGATGTTGAAAGATTGTCAGATTTACTGTTTGGTTTGTCTTTCAATTGAGTTGTTTGAAAATATGAGTGGTCTAGAAGTTCTGGTGGTACATGTTGAATGGAATTTTCAGAAATCTTGGCATATTTATGCTCAGATTGAATGTAAGATGTTGGAATATGTACATCTTCGACTTGTGATTGTGAATTTTTCTCATTATTCAGCACCTCATCATTTTCAATTTCTGTTTGGTTTTCATGTTGAAATGTTGGAGAAGTTGGGGTCATGAATAAGAAATGTTGATTTCTCAGTAAGAGGTGTATTGTTGGATTATTTACATTATTTGCTGGAAACTGGGAAATAACATAATTTGTTACACCATTGGAGTTTTCACACTGAAGCCAAACATTTATTTCACAAGCAAGCAACTCTGATGCGACTTGTATTTCACATGATGTTGCAAAATCATTGCGTAGAAGCATACTTTCATAGTAAGATAAGTTTGTGTGAGTTTGAAGTTCGATATTGGATTGAAAATGTGCTCAGTTTTCCAAAATATGAAAACAAACTTTCTCTCTGTAGGATCGTGTCATGGTAAAATTCCCATGAAAAGCGAGGCTTAAACAATGGAAAAAACAATTTCCATCCCCTGGCACATCAAAGACATTGAAATGTACAGATTTGCCATAATTATTACAATTGGCATCTATATATATTTCAGATTTAGCCTGCATTGTAGGGTTTCAAACCTTGTGATATCGAAATGAGTTCTACTTAGGCCAACGTTTAAGAATAATGTAATAAATCTGTGCAGCTGAAAAATCGTAAGATCACCTTGATTTACCTGACACCGGCATATACCTGTACAAGCAAAGATGCCGAGTTTCCGTCAATCACGGAAAAAGAGTTTTTAAAAATAAAGTCAATAATTTGTTATACCAATATGATTTCTATTCAAGCCTAGTCTAACAACGTTTAAGAATAATTCAGTAAATATGTGCAGTTGAAAAGTCTTCAGAACACCTGGATTTACCTGTTACAGCAGCAGACGATGCGATGTTTTGTTTCCGTCAATCACGGAAAAAAACGAATAATAAAAAGGCAATAATTTTTATTTACATAAAAAATCGGAGGATATATATTGTTTGTATATATTTACAAAATTAAAACGTCATAACAATTCATTGTAGAATTTAATTCATTTGTATGAGTTCGTGTTTTGCTTTCGTATGTATTCAGAGATGACAAAGCGAAAATTGATCGTGATGTCATATATTTCGAAGCGTTATATAGTCGTCAGCAGAGCTAGAGTGATACTTGCAATACACATCAAGTGCTTTGATTATTTTTTTCAAACCAGTTGAACCTTTGCATTATTCAAGGTGTGTCCTTAACAAAAAGTTTAGGTGAGGAAATCATTGTTGCTCCGCAGTGACGGCGACATTTTTCCAGAAGCATTATGGGTGATACTCATCTTTTTTCAGCTGATGAAGAGCAAATCACGTGACTCGCATGTGTAATCATTGGAGCGAGCACGTCGCGTCGTTGCGCGACGCGAGCTTCGCTCGCTATGAAGTTTGGGAATCCAGTATAGATACGGTAACTCATATTCATCCGACACATTGACTGGGGTATTATATGTAAAACTAATGCCAAGTTCGTTTAAAATACTGTAATAATGAGCCTTACAAACAAAGACAATGTTGTTACAGGCTTTTTCAGCTGGACCCCAAAAATATTCCTCATGTAACCTATATAACTCTTTAATCACTTCTGGTTTACTATACACAGAAGGATACATGGTACGTACGTTTCTTTTAATATGTCTGATGCGGGATTTTAATATCCCTCTTATATTTTTAATCCATTCTGACAGTGTATCAAGTTCTTCTGTTTCATATTTAGCCCATCGTATGACATAATCCTCAACAAAATTCATAATAGAGATGACGTTCTGTCGACAATGGAAAGACCGATGTTTTCTGTATTTAGGATCTTTTAGAATAAGAGATTCGAGGTCCTCATTTTCAAATATATCAGCATTCACCAATAATTATATGTCCATCTGAACCATAGTTGGAAGAAGATGAAGAACATTAACACGTAGGTGGATTAAGTACAAGCGGGTCTATATCTAGGCACTGCAAAGTTTGTTTATGAATAAAAAGTTTGGATGCAGTGGTAGAAACGTATTTGTAGGAATTACTGGGTGTAGACTTGACCTTGAAATGTGTTGGAATATATGACCGAACTCTAGTATTAGGAAGAATGTTGCTTATGTTGACGGCATATATTCCTTTGTTTGTAAATTGGAGCTTAAGGAACTAGCGGCATAATTTAGAAGGGATAACATCCATGGTCCGTAGTGGTTTAAAGAGCCTGTGATTTGCAACATCCATAATCATAGAGTTCCGTCTATATTCAGGTGTTAAAAAATCCAAGTATAGACTAGCGAAGGCTTCTTGAAATAAACGTATTTACAACCCTCAATGGAACAGAATAAAGTTTTGTGCAAATATGATGGGTACCTAATTGTCTGTTGACGTAAGGTAAACGTAAATTAAACATAACATCATTTATACTTGGTCTTTTACATGAACAATGCCCATGATTGCGTTTCTGTCTTTGGATGTTGGGGAAGAGTCCCATCACATCCACGTTGTCATTTGAAATACTTATTTGGTATTATATAATGATGAAATTTATTCATCTGTATAAGCATTGAACCAAAAAATCACTCCGTCAGGAAAAGAAATATAGATTAATAATAATAATGATAGTAATTAATCAACATAAGCAAAATACAGACAAGTGGAAAGATGAAAGGCGAAGATAACGAAAATTGATCAATCTCATAACTCCTATAAACAATGCAAAATAGATAGTTGGGCAAACAAGGGCCCCTGGACACACAAGAAGTGAGATCAGGTGTATAGGAAGAGGAAGTTTCCCCTGTCGGTCGGTCACACCCGCCGTGAGCCCTATATTTTGATCAGGTAAATGGAGTTATCTGTAGTCAAAATCAGTGTACCAAGAACGGTCTAATAATCGGTATGAAACACGTCAGACAGCATTTGACGCAATGATAGGTTGTATTGACGAACTAGATCGTTATAACGGCCATACAATTTGCGAAATGCTGACTTTAATTGAGATTGTTGAATACCCTGTACCATGAATTTCTTAGTGAGTAGCTTGCCTCGATTTAAAAAAAAAACTGGCAATAGGCAGAACAATCTCTTGCTTATCGAATCAGTTAAGATATATAAACACCATATGCAGGTGGTAATGGAATATTGCTATATAAATATGGGAAGTTTACGATGGAGAAGCTGAAATCATCCCGTTTGTCATACAGTTAGGTTGTCAGTTTGCCGTTAATGTCTACTTTCAATAAAATATCTAATTATGAAGCAAAAGTGGACAACACTGTGGTGTCTTTTATTTCGAGCTCACAAGATCTAATAAAGGGATTCATAACAGAATGTAAATTGGAGCATGTCCACCTGCCGAAATATTTGTGCTACGACAATGACAAAGTCATACAGAAAATAGGCATAGTCACCCTTTTGTAACAAATATAAGTTTTACCTGTATTTATTTTACCCGCATTTATCTAAGACTGCATTAAATCATAAGTTCAGTTTCCCAAAACATGAGCTTATATTGGGACTTGTTTATACGATACTCTTCCTCATGGATTCTTGAGATGAAACGCAATATATAAGCGTTTAACAATTTATTGTTTGGCAGATAATGGCCACAGTGGTCAGAAACAACATTTACAGCCAACAACGGTGGGGCCGCGGAACAACAGGGCTCACCCCCAACAGCAACATTGTTGTGTCGTCCGAATGGGCAAGTAGCCTGCTGGGTAATCACAATCAAGCTACCGACTCAATCAACATACTTTGTATTCAATACCGTATTTAAATTGTATTGAACCTTATTGAAATTGTCAATATCATATAATTCATAAATCAACATCCAGATATCAACTGTCAACATCCCAATATAACATCCAATTTGAAGGTGAAGATTTCGCCATTTGGGCAACCTAATGCATTTTATGCACATGCAGAAAATCCAATGAGGTTGCCCACCGCCACATGGTGGGGGTAGGCACCTTCAAATAATAAATGACCACTGTGCCACTGCCTATAATCCACCCCATCCCTGTGATAAATCATATCCAATGGAAATCTTGGCCTTTACTCTCAACTGTAAAATACTCAATTTCTTCTATTTGTTAAGAGAAAATAAATAAGTCTGGTAAACAAGCCCCACCAAATAAAAACGTAGCATAGCTTACCTATGGATTGAGGATGAGTGATAATATTCCCCGCTATCAAATACCTGTTTAGCTGCCCCCCCCCCCCCTATTCAGTATATTCCTGCCTGTTCCATAGGGCTAACAGTATGGAAGTGCCTCCAGAAATACGCGGAAGTAGAGAGAACCAACCAGCGTAGTATCAACGATGCTCAAAAGTAATTGATTCAAGAATTTGGAAAGTTAAATTTGGACCAAATCATTGGCCCCACAAGGAATAAGCAAATATTGAGATTTATTTTTAAGGGTAGCTAGGTACCCAACTTTTCGAAATAAGTCGATGAATTCACCCCCTCCCCTACTTGCTGCCCAATATCTAATCCTGTTTTTATTCAGGCTTGCTTCCGTCCCCCTGGCGCGACTGCCCTTTCTATATTACGAACCGACTACCCCCTCTTATAGTTATACTGCCAATTTGTGGGGTCCCTGTAAATATGCATCAACTTATACACACACACACACACACACACACACACACACACACACACACACACACACACACACACACATATATATATATATATATATATATATATATATATATGCATGAAAGGTAATACAAAATAGATAGTTGGGCAAACACTGACCCCTGGACACACCAGATTGTGCCAAGAATGTTCTAACAGTTGGCACGAAACACGTTAGGTTAAAACCCCCGTACCATCAAACCTGAGCATACATAGAACAAGCTCTTGCGCATCGAATCAGTTGAGAGATCTATATAAACTATATATACAGGTGATAATGGAATATTGCTACATAATTATGGGAAGTTGGTGATGAAGAAGCTGAAATCATCCCGTTTATCATAAAATTGAGTTGTTAGTTTGCCGTTAATATCTACTTTCAATTCTGCCGTAAACCTTGGCTCAAGTAGATAATTAACATAAAGATGTTCGCATAAGCGGCGACCTAATATAAGCTTGAAATGCAGTAGACCACCATCTTACAGCTAAATTGATTTTATATTCGAGAGCCCTTTATCGATATGCCATTGTCGCAGTCCCTACTCTAAAAGGAAGCTTGTAATACATGTTATCTAGGTATATAACGGCAATGAGCCATCCAAAACTGCTGATAAAAGATATCCTGGAAGCGGATTCCCTCCAAAATGACATAACAAGGGGCCGGTAAAATTTGGTCTCACTTGCTTGAAATTAGCCATAACAGGGTAAGTGAATGCGTCATGACAAATTAGTACCACATGACCCCCTTTCCGAATTGAATGATAGTTTTGGCATCTAGGCTAGAAGCACAGTAATTTGCGTTTCCGAATGTGCAAATCAACTGTTCCCAGAATGGTGTACCGACTGTGGCCTGTCGATCAAGCAAATTCTCCAACCCATAAAATCTCCTTTCTGGATCCGGGTTAGAATAAGTCCTCAGTACCATTTGTTTGTCACAAAAGCGACTAAATGGGACATACTTACAAATGAAACCGCAGAAACTAAGGCTCCGTTTCACAGCAGGTGTAGCACGATAAAGATCCATCCCTGCTCTAAGGCCGCAAGCGCCTAATATATGCCATTTTTGAAGGTCTTCCTCATCAATGGGTGATGCCGATCATAGACCCAAGTTTTGCTGCCCTTCACCGGCAATGAGTGAACAATTCTCGAAAGAGACGTAAACAATATACAAATACCCATCCCTTAAAAAATGCCAAGTATAAGCTGTGTATTTTAACTTTGTGCCATAGAGACTGGAATACACAGTACCTATTACTCATATAGACTAACTGGTAACCTAGTATCCATCCTAGACTCCAGACGTCCAAAACCTTCCAGAACTTTGAATATGTTGGTTGCATCACGGACTCCCATACTGAATAGCCACTACATAGGCTCTACATGTAACTGTAGGTTCAGCACAACTATATTGAGAGGTAGACATCAAGTGAACAATTTGTCCGAGTGATCGAGACCATATAATAGCTGCCTTTGTCAGACTCCTAAACTAGCCCTGTTTTGTACAAACATGTATATGTTGCTTTAACACAACTTTTCATCAAACTATTAGCATAACGAGAGTTAACGTTTTTCAAATACTGAAATTTGTTTTTGGGATGCTCGATAGTCTTATGCAGTGACTATTTCTATTAAATGCAAGAAACACTTAACGGGTATCAGGAACCCAAGTTTGTCTACTGTTAATGGAACCCTTAATCCTGAAATGGTGCCTTAAATTGCAGACCCCCCCCCCCCCCCCCCGAGAACTAAAACCGTCCAAATAGTGTTCTATCGTATCTAAACCATACTTTTTCTGTACCTTACAAAAACCATGAAATCTGAGATTTGAACCCGTTACCCCGAGCATGCTAATCCAGTTACCTAACCACTACGCTTTGGGTGACCCCGGGTCCTACTTGAGGGTACGAATTATCATTATGTCACTTCCGATCTCCACGGGAAGTGGTTGAAAAAATACAATATCAAGATTTTTTCGACGCGATTTATCAGAAATGTCTTGATGATAGAAAATTGTAATACCCTTAGATAATTTTCCTATTTCGAAAAAAAATAGCCGTTCGTGAAACATGTCCGATTTCTGTTTTCGTATAAGAGATTTTGTCCCCTCGAGATCTTATGATTTTCAGAGAAAAACTTCGTAATAGCGAGCGCAGCGAGCCAGCGCGGAGCGCTGGCTCATACTGCAAGCTCTAATGACTAGAGCGTGGGAAATAATCCGAGCTAAATCTCAACCTCTAACAAGAATTTTTTCTTGACACCAATCCCAGAAGTCCCTCGTACAAAATGGTGGATGGTTCGATTCGTAAAACAATAATAAAAAAAATCTTTGAAGTATTACAAACCTTTCTTATTTGAAAGGAAAGGATGACAATCATATTCTTCCCCCTTTCTTTTTAAAATATTGTCTAAAGAAATGTAAACAGTCACGTCACAACTACCAGGCTACGTCACAACACGCTCGTTGCATTTCCCGCTAAACTGGTTCCTACATTGGCGAGAAGAGCAAGACAGTAATCCTACGTATTGGCAGTGAACCAGATCAGTTTTCCTTGTTTTCAATATAATTTTTTTTGAAAATGTATTCAGATATGCTGCGCTCGCCCCAACGGTCACACCGTAATCATATTATTGAGGGTTTTTTGTCCCCATATATCTCGCTTATAAATTAAGTGTTTGATTAAAGTTTCACATATGTTATGAACATTATCCATCTTTAGAGTAAGGTCAAACATCTTTTTAAAAAAATCACCTATGTTTGTGAGATATGCCCATTTTCTGTTTTTTAAAAATATTTAGGTCTGATATAGGTATACCATTTTCGTCAGTCACTTCCGGTCGTCACAGGAAATGATGGAATACAATTTATAATACGAGGATTGCTCATCTATGAAATATTTAATGAAAATGACAGCCAGAAGTTGTTCCGAAATGAGCATATTCCATTAAAACTTTCAGAGAGGATCCCTGGACGGCAATGTGGAATTTTTCGTCGTTTTATGGACTTACCATATGATATATCAGGAAGAAAAGGATACGCAAGTTGTCTGAAATAAATAATTCTCATCTTTTACGTATTAATTATTCTATTTTGACGAATTTAGGTGCTTTTTCCTTTCATCTGTAATCGTTCTTCACTAATTAATTTATCTCAGTCAAAATCTTATCTTATCTCATCAGAAATCGGACAGAAGACATACTCATTTCTCGCAACTAGACGGTGTCTATTTCGTATTTTTCGCCGGTACTATCTCTCCGGTAGTGTTCTCAGAAACTGCAACAGAAAATCGATATAAGACTTTTTTTGAGATGATAGTATATAATTCATAGATATACAGATGGATCATCAGTTTGTCTGCACGTGCATGCATGCTCATGCATTACATTTTTGGTACCCTAACTTCCTTGTTATTCATTGAAATTGTTTGAAAATGATCTCGTTCGTAAATAATGAGATTCTCAACTGATCTGGATGGTACAAATTGCCGATATGTACTCGCACGCACATGTGCTCTATTTCGATGGAATAATATTAAAACGTCTGTGACTTTGTAATGACAAAAAACAAGCAAACGAATAAGTCAAAATTCACAGCATATGCAGATAAATGTACATCTATAAAATGTTGTATCAAAAATCGCGTGCACCGTCTTTCAAATGTTTAATTTTTGAAAGACAATGACGTTTTTGTTTTTCATTAAATTTTTCTGAATTTGAGGTTTTAAGTGTGTCTTGGTATTCTTACAAAATGGCTAAAATTGTTGACCAGTGTGTGCATTCACGCGTGCTACATTGTTGATTGGACGATTTTGAAATCACAATTGCAAGCATAATGAAATTCACACTGTAGGTATATGATACACATACATGTTGTATGACATCAACAAATCAAAATGACTTTCTAAATAAAGACTAAAATAAAAGAGGTATTTGCTGTTGCTTTACAACATGAATGCGTAAAGAATGGTGTAAGCCACAAATGCAAAATCAAATGTCCATGCGTGAGAATGCGCGTGTATTTAACCTTTAACTTTTGTCATCGGGTATTTTCCTATAGCACTTTTGCATTTCAATGAAATGTTTTGAAATTAATGTGGAAAATATATTTTTGCACTTTCTGCTTAGTAACATCGTCAAAATCACTTCCATAGACGCAAAAGCACCGGTAAATCACTTTTGAACGAGAAAAATGGACAGACATTGACATTGTCATCATGGGTAAATGCTACAATACCTTAATTTTACAGAAGCACACTGACACCTCACTGGAAATGGGGGACGTTTGAGGAATATCTGTAACGGCCCCCCGTTACAATTAAAACTGCATGTAGTTTTGTCTGTTTTAAACAAACACTAACCAGAAAGTAAACATACAAAATAAAAACCATCACATGCAAACTTATTACTTGACATATTATAGTAATCTATGTAGATCATTCAAAGATCATTTCTATTTAGATAAAACAAAAGCAACGATGTTTCTGTAACTCTATGTACTTCCTTTTCATGTGTGTCTCTTGCATTACGTTTAAACTAATAACACAACGAAATACCCGGAGAACAAATATTTTATTTATTCAATTTATAATTTACTGCAATAACACCCTTGTATGTTGAAAACATCATATTTTTTTTTTATCTGTGTTACTATCTTGCAAAATTGTTGTTAATTCCTGAGACTTTCCCAAAATATTTCATCGCCATAAAAGTGCTGCATGCAATATTCAGAGTAATCTATGAACCTTGTTAGACTTTGTCATCAGTGACGTGTGAATAAAAGAGCATTGCGAAATCACGAAATCACGGGACCTCGAGCTGTTTAAGTAGGGCAGTGTTGGATTTGTTGTTGGAATCGTTTAAGAAGTGAGAGTATATCCCGTCGGTATGTTAATTTTTTTATCACAATGTGTATCCATTCAGCAAAATAATTATATAATTAAGTAATGAAACTAAAACGCTTCGTACTGAAAACAAGGAAAACCTTGTAGCCTGTATTGTATATTTGATTCATTAATTTATATTATCGAATTCAGTGTATTTCTATTTTATAGAAACCAAACAAAATGCACAATTTTTTCATTACTGCTATGCTAGCGTGTCTGGTTTCTGTGTGTGTATTCCTACAAGGTAAGATGAGGTTTGGCTATTTTAACATTATATGCTTGATACTATGTTTATTCAAATGAATTAGGGGAAATAATATCGCATCTAACGATGAT
The DNA here is from genome assembly GCF_947568905.1 of Ostrea edulis. Lineage (NCBI taxonomy): Eukaryota > Metazoa > Mollusca > Bivalvia > Ostreida > Ostreidae > Ostrea > Ostrea edulis. The sequence continues at coordinate 48,469,530 of NC_079171.1, forward strand.
CTAATCTTAATTTTAAGTCAACGTATAACGTTATAATGAATGTAGCTATTTCATATATATATATATATATATATATATATATATATATATATATATACGAAAATCCCGCATAAAGTCAACACGAGGCCTGATATTCACCAGCAGAAAGTCGACACGGGATAAGGTCAACACATTCGTGTCGACTTTGTACGTTGCACTTTTTTAAATGGCTATAACTTTTAGATTACTCTATGAATGCCCATTTTATTATCATTCTATAAAAATTCAATGTTTCTACGACTATTTAAACATAAATTTAGTGGATAAAAGTCTTGTTTGAACGAGTATCGATCATTTATAAAGAGGACCCTTTTTCAAAGTATATATATCCACCTGAGAATCTCAGATACAAAGTCGACACACCGGTTTTTTGGCTTTATCTTTTTAAAATTAGGTATATATAGAAAAACGAAAGAGTGCATGAGGTTACGGATTGTTTCATTTAAATGTTCTGATCTTATCTCCGGGATTTCTGCAGAAGATATTTAGTTATCGATGATTTTCTATCGCCGAGGCTACAAAAATCGGCAATCTGAACAATATATATACTTTGTGACGTCAGTCACTCATTTCGGAGAGAAAATGATGGCGGACAGTGTTCGCTTCGAATGAAATTATCTGCATTTCTTTGGTTTTGTGGAGCATTTAGGATTATTTAAACACAACAATATAATGGATGTACAGGCCATCGTAAGTATTTATCAAATATTTTTCAACAGTATCCCTTCTAACAGCTACATTTCACCATTTCTCTGCAACTACCTTCGTCTTTGTTTACACTTATTTTCTGTATGCAGATATTACTCTTTGATCAGATATTATAACTAATGAATTACTTATAAAAAGGACATATCTTTATTCAGTATTATCTATAATACATGTAGATGTACGCTATGTAATTCCCAATCGGAATTGAAAAGATACTTCCGTACTTCACCCTTGCTTAATTGGTATGCAGTCTGGCAGTGTTACATGAAGCACATATTTCCTATGTTACACTGAAGAGTCAGTAAGAGTACTAAATGATATTGCACATTAAAAATCAATACATATTACCAAATGATTTTTTTTAAACGCATAGCCATGATATCTCTAGCGTTTTCTCTTTTGCTCATACACACAAAACCATTTTTTTTAAAACACTTGCTTCTCTTGAAGAGCCACAATCTTCTCTATTCATAATCCGTTTTCCAATTCTTTCTCTCTAGATTGATTTTTAAATTTTTGAGAAAGATGTGAAAACTTTTATTTCACTAATTTAAGTGCCGCATGAGACGTACAAGTTATAAGATGATGAACGAGCACATGTAGTATATGGAGGAGAATCTCGGAAATAAAAATTAATGTTCAACATTTAATAACACAAGATCATTAAACAATTTTTTTCTCATAATACAAAAAATAGAATTGATAATATTTTGAGAGAACAAAGAAAGGATTCCAATGAGTTGCTGTTCCTGGCTAAGGAATGTAAACATGTTGTCTAAAAATAAATTGTAAACAAAGGAAATTTTCTGAAGAGTTACTCTCCATACCCTATTGAGCAATCATTACTATGTTGCTATAAATTTGTATAAGCTTTTTATAAATCTTAATTTGGTCGTTTTAAATTTATCCTCATGTCTTGATGTTTGCATAATATTCTAAAAATCAATTTTGAGCTCCTTTAACATTACATTTAGAATTAATTTGCTAACTACTCTTAATTGCATTGAAACCCCAAAATTGAACCATTGAACTTCTTGGGAAAAGTATACTCTAGAAAATATGTTGTATGTATTTGAAAACATCAGTATATCAGTAATGTTCTACCCACCCACACCCCTCTCCTTTACTGGTAAGAAGTATTTTGATCTGAATTATTTATACACTGTAAATTGATAAGTTAAATTCCAGCTCTGGCAACCATGGGTGCTAAAGGTGTACATGTAGCAGCATGTTTCCAATGTAAAATATCAAAGGACATATCCTCAATCTACATGTTTTAACTTTTGGTAAATTGTATTTAGATTAATGGTTTATTGTGTTGTTTATTTTTCAGGTGGCAGTTCCCTTCCTTGAAGACTCTGTGGTGATTGATTGAAGTATATGATCAGTCTTGACAATCAAAACCATGCTGATCTTGTACTACTTTATGTTGCTACTTTTAATCATCATCATATCCACAAGAACGTTTTTTGTGAAACTGTTATTTTTAAAAAAAAAAAATAATAATAATAAAAATCTGATGATCAATTTTAACATTGTATTCATTATATAGTTATCCGCTCAGAATTTCTTGAAGAGTGCTACCATTTTTTTTTTAAATCACGGAACCGTGCATGGACCATTAATGCTCTCTTGGTGGTCATGATGACCCCGAACTTTACTTCTGAAAAAAGGCCGATTCTTCTCAAAATTCAATGAAATATGATGGTATGTTCCTGGAACAATAACATATTTCTCAAAAAATATTCAACTAAATATACTCTTTTTTCCGTTTTCTACGCTGGTGGCGATTGAAAAGCATATAAAGGTAGTTTAAGAAAATATTTAATTGTCTTCGTTTATGTAAAGGGGAAAGCAAATACTCAAAATACATTTGTAAAACTTATTAAATGATAAAATGTAAGAAAACAACAAATTTGGAATAAGTTATCTCCCCCTAGACTGTTGTAATTTTTTCTCTCTACATAATTGGTGCATGCTGTTATGATATGTGGTATATGCTGTTATGGTAATTACAATTTTATAATTAAATACAAAATCAAACACCGGATGCATTGGACATATACGTCACTGTAGATTAAAAAGGAATAGCACTCCAGTTTTTTGTACATCACAGTTGAACGTATAAATTTTGCAGTTCGTCTTTAAGCAATCTAATTAAAATTAGAACTTCCATCCGCTCCCCAGTTTTCGATACGGTATCGAAAACTGGGGAGCGGATGGAAGATCTAATTTTAATTAGATTGGTCTTTAAGTATTCGTTGATTAAAAAAAAAACGATACTATCAATCTTAGATATTATTTATGTGGGGTTACATCCAATGCTAGTGAACAATTTTCTTCGATTTGGGGAAACTCACTATTGCATGATGTATATAATTATATTATGGTGCAAAGACATAATACATGATCTATCGGCTAATGCCTGTCCGTTTCTATTGTAATTGATATTACACCACGTCTGTGCAGGTATAGATCTATCACATTTTGGAATATTCATATTTAATTCTCTGTATCAAAATTCGTTTTGATATCTTTACAAATGTCATTCAGTTAACTATTTTATCTATCAGCTCTATTTCTTAATCTTATAAATGTACAAGCTACACAAATACAGACAATAATAGCAATCATTATTATCCTCGTTTTAATTTGCAGTGACATTTATCAAAAGATGAATCATGGCCATCATAATAATAGTTACATGTATGTACATAAAGAAATCAATTGTATAACATTAATCATAAAGGGGCTTGCTCATGACGTAAGTCATTAACAAAAGTGAAATGAAAACTTCTCAAATGCATGCAAATATCTTATCCTCTAATATTCGAAACGAATATAGAATTAAAGCTCAATTTTCACAGCAGCAGGTACCAGTGTTTAAATTTGAAAAGGGTGAAGATAACGATCATTAAACAGTTTCATAAATCTTAAAAATAATATAAAACCAAGAACGGGGCAAACATCAACCAAAGGTCTATTCACTGGACTTTAAACCTTTCATTTGCAATTTTTAAGCCTTTTTTCATGTTGTCAATTATCTAAGTCTTCGTAATTCAAAGAACTTTATGATTATATATATTGAACAACGAGAGGGGGTGCTTACTCCTCCTATACACCTGATCCCACGCCATCTCTGATTGACTAACTCTTCATCTTATTTATAGGAATTATGAGATTGGTCATTGTTCGTTATTTTCACCTTTTCATCTTGGTGTGAATGATACTACATGTGACTAAGATTGATCAGATTGATAATGTTCTATTAATCAATTTGCTTTTTCAAACTTGTGTGTGTGCATTCGCCGCCTTCGAGGATTAACTAGATTTTAGGAATCAATTAACTGAAATGCAGATTTTCATGTAAATATATTTAGGATACACACCAAATCTAATTAAACTCACTTTTCATTTATTGTTATGGAAGGCTTTAAATATCTTTTGACAGATATCGATATCATTAAAATTTTACAGGTTTACGGAGTTTAAATTTGAACATAATGCATGTATGCCGAATAATATTTTTTCTCATTCATCAATAAATTCATACATGGAGGTTCATTCCAACTTTACATCCAAACTTCTACATATCTGTACCACCTCGCCAAAATTGCGATTTTAACACTGCAATATGTGATTTCTCAGGCATAAACTAACTGTTTCTTTATTTCGTGAACACTCATATCTATTGAAGAAATAATATTCGGGCATTGCAGGGGTGGATGTGATTAACCCATAAATGAAAGAAAACGCGTTTAACATGTTTTGATTACTATATAAAGCTTGACAAAGATCAGAGAGAGAGGGGGGTTTTTCCTCGAAAAAAAAAATTCCATTTGTATGACTTTATTTTCATGTTACAAAGAAATTAAAGGTTGTTACAAATGTTGATAATTTTCACATATAAAATATTTCTTATTAATACAGCTCCTATAATGTTCTATTTTCTATAATTTTTCCGTTCACTCACCGTTCACTTAACATTCATTCACCGTACGTTCAGCGTTAGCTCTCCGTTCAGTTTTTCGTTCATCGTTCACATGCTCACCATGCGCTCATCGTTCATTCGGTATTCACTCATCGTTCAGGCTTTGTTTATTCATCGTCATTTAGAACTTCGATTTTTCCATCGACGATATTTTAATGAAAAAGGAATATGTGCTTGAGTGTGAAAGGAGTGTTAATGATACATCTAAATTTTCAAATTATCACTTACATTGTGTTGTTAATCATTTCCACAAAAAAAGAAATAAGTGTAGACCTATATTATTTCTCTACCGTATTGGAAACATATACCCACGTAGTCGATGTAAGAATCAAATTTTACACTCAAAAACAATTTCTCTATAGTTTCAGCATAAACGCAGCTTGTTAGGTGCTAATGATGGCATTGGTGGGATATTTTCAAAGGATAGTATAAATGATTTTGTTTTCATAGTCGATTTCGTTTTTCATAATGTACCAATAATATCAGTAAACATGATTCTTTTAACTGATTTATAAATGATGTATAGACGTCATTGCAATTTATTTATTGCTTTCTCAAAATTTGAAACTTTTGTAACATTTGTCCCCAATGATAATTTTTTTCTTTGCATTTTACCCCACAATTGATAATTAAACATTCTACAATAGGTCAAATATACAAATATTGCATGATCGTAATACCTTCTATTCTTACACTTCCGGGATTGTTGCTTTAGGCCGATGTAATTGTATTATAGGGTGAGGTATTATTTGTACATGTTCTTTCCAAACATTGGGGTGTTGACACAGGATACTTATAATGTTCTTTGTTAGTTGACTGTGTATGTACATGTATATATCTTAACTCTTTGGACTGTTTGTTAATTGCTGATATCTTTTAGGCAGATACCGTGAATTTTAAATTCTGGAGGTCACTACAAATCTAATTACGAGATTAATAATCTAATTTTTTTTCTCAAATATGCATCCATGCATAAAAAATCAAATAACTTTTAAAATCTTAAATCTATGTATCAGTAGTCAAAATCTGATATCATCATGACTCCACAATATTCTTTTATCATGAAAATGCAAAGAATTCTAAATGTTAGGATATCATACTATGCTTGTACTTTAATATACTTTTTCATGTACATGTATCTGTACATATGAAAGTGTGCATAGTACATGTATATATGTAATTTGTTTTATTTGTGCATGCTTCTCGCATGTACCGATGGTGTTGAATTTACCACATCATATAATACACGTAAATGTTACATTGCACTATATACTTTGTTTAGATTGGGTATATTGGGAAATATGTTCTTGAACAAGTCGTTGACATAAAATTATAAAACAGTTTGATAGAAGCCAAACGATACTCGTAAGTAAACAGTATTCTTGATTAAAAATGAAATTGTATGTACAATAAAACCGAAACTATTAATATTGAACACACTTTAATGGAATATTAAGTAGTTATGATTGTTATAAGAGGACTTTGCTGTTTTCTGCTTTCTGAAGATCTATTGTCATGTTGCTTTTTCTAAGAAGGATTTTATACTTGCACCTATATTGAGTCAGAGAAAGTAACGATTCTTATTGCTACTTTACTTATGCATGTAGTATGGGGTGTGCATACAATATTTCTTTGAAAGGGTTTCTTATCCTCCGTAACATTCTTATACCGATATGATACTAACAAATGAATTGCCTTGAAAATAATGAACGAGTTTTTTCACGAGGAGTAAAAGTCATATACAAATCTATTAACCTCTCTCTTTCTCTGTATCTTTCTCATGTATTGTGGAATATAGGGGGGGGGGGGGGGGCAAAATAAATTATGAAATAAATATAACTTTTATTCAGGGTCTTTTTGATTGACAAGTAAAAATTGCTTTGACGAAATATAAAATGATACAGGGAGTGACTTCGAGCCGCTCTTCGGCATTTGATGAATTTTGTTACTTGTATGAGTGATCGTCATTAAACAATGCTTAACATCTTCTTGAAGTTTTCATGTCATTTGATTTTCTTATTATCAATTGTTTACTATTTTTGTTCGCATAGGAAATATTCAACAGTATTACCATCAGTATAAAAGACAGTGTTTGAGTTACATCAGTAAGTTATCTTGCATAAGTGCAAAAAACAAAAACCAGTATTTACATCGTAAGATATATAAATGCATATACTAGTACATGTACATATGTACCATCTTTCTCACGAAATTGCATGAGTCTCTATTTATTGTCCCTGTAATCGATTTTTGGCATGTTTGTCTGCAAAAACTTAAACCTTGGTCATAATTTTTGAATGGATGATGATAGGACTTTCATATTTCACAGGTGTACAGGAAAGAAATTCGCGGTAAACTAAAAAAATGTTCAATTGTTAACATACGCAGATGATGGACGATAGATGACGACCAATTTCAACAGGTCACCTGAGTTAATAAAAATCTTAATCAAAATACATGTGGTAGGTGCACACCCTCATTATCCCTACAAGACATAAACACAGAATTATTCAAATGAACAAATAATTATTGAAATGTACATGTGTTCATCCTTGATTAAGATATACTCTGGAAAAAGTATGTCCATGGATGGACGATATAATGAATAAAGTACAAATTTTCAGGAAAATCCATCTTCTAGTCTCTTGGGAAAAATGTCTTTGACAAAATCATATCTATACAGATAGATGGGCTGACAGACGAATGGATTGGTGATTCAATTATACCCTCGCCTAAACTAATTAAGTAGAATCTGTCAGAGAATTGTTATAAAATCTAAAATGAAATGACAACTTCAAAAAAAAACAAACTTGTAAAATGAAAATATCTATAACTTCATTGAATCTAAATAAAAATGATGGGTGCAAAATTTCTATTATATACTTGATATGCATGTATACACAAAGTTTGAATCAAATCTGTTAATCATTTTAAAGATATACTCTGGACAGTGACATCAACCCCTGAAAATAGAAATGATGGGTGCAAAATTTCTATTATATACTTGATATACATGTATACACAAAGTTTGAATCAAATCTGTTAATCCTTTTAAAGATATACTCTGGACAGTGACATCAACCCTTGAAAATAGAAAATAGACTGTATATATACATAACAAAATGTGGAGATAGTCGGAGCCAATGGAGTATGAACCATTAGATACTAGATTCTCCATAACGCATTTTTTCTGAGATTGTTCTTAGTGTTGCTGTCGAACAAATCGCTTATTTTTTGCTGGTTTTGTAATGTTTCTTTTCAACACATCTTTTCAAATCGGATAGTCATGAAAACAAAAATAATATCTAATAAATGGGACACTCACAAATCAGGCATTTTTAGATTATGCCAGCGTTCCAGCGTCGTATACCCTTATATATGTTTCATTTGGTGAATAATTGCATTTTCATTGTTTTCGCCTTTGGTATCTTTACAAATTGTAATGATAGCCATTTTCTCGTGAATGCAATGTATTTGTGAAGAATGCGCGCATGGATTTTGATAAATACAGTATGTCTATTTAACGGCTTGGAATTCCGACAGAAAAAAAGTGAAATGTAAATAAAGAAATAAATGCTAACATGAAGTATGCCTGTGTGAAGCATCGCAATTCATACCCTCGTGTATTTCCAAAAATTAAATTCATTTCTTGATTGAATCTGGACGGTCTTTTCAAAGACTCGTAATTCACTAATTAAATAAACCAAGAAATCATTGAAGGAATGTATACACACTTCCTAAAACGTTCTTCTTTCCCGCTTGAACTCTGAAAGGAAAGCGAACGATGAACGAACACAGAAAGAAGGAAGGACAAATTCTTACATAAACAAGATTTAGAACAAGTAATCACTACCGAGATAGGCAGAAAGAGTAGTGTACCCAAAAATCTGTACTTATGTAACAATGATGTTGGAGATACCATGACTTGTACATTTTTTAAAACATACAAACAGACCAAATGTCATAAAAGTCTTTACTTTGTTCTCATATAAAATGTTATTTATTATGAGTAATCTTACCAAATTCATAAATACATGTATCATTCACAAGAGAGTTATCCTTCCAGGTTAAAACAATACAAATTGTGCACTCTTGAATGCATATGCATTGCATCAATTGAATTCTTTGATTAACATAGTGTGTATATGTGTATCTTCTTTATGGTAATTAATGCAATATGAGAATAAATTGAATTGAATTGTAAAAGTGAGCGAGCGCTAAACGAATGCAAAGTGAAAGAAAAGTGTGACCAATGAACTTGGTGAACTGTGGGCGAACACGGCCGCAGAGTAAAAGGTAAGCGATCATTCTGACATCCCTAGACTAGAGTAAAGCTATTGTCGCTTTTTTGTCATTCAAAACACTTCTTTAAGTGTGAAACACTGATGTCCCCATATAGCAAATTGATTCTGGTACCCAAAGAGAGTCTCGTTTAAAGTCAGCATTTAGCAAATTTTATGTTCGTTATATAACGATCTAGTTCGTCAATACAAACTATCTTTGGGTCAGATGCTGTCTGACATGTTTCATAAGCCGTTTTTTGGCACACTGATTTTGACTACGGATAACTCCGTTTACCTGATCAAGATATAAGGCTCATGGCGGGTGTGACCGGTCGACATGGTATACTTACTACTCCTAGGCACCCGATCCCACCTCTGGTGTGTCCAGATGTCCGTATTTGCCCAACTCTCTATTTTGTATTGCTTATGGGAGTCATGAGATTGACTATTCGTTATCTTCATCTTTCATGAAAGCATTTGCACTGACCGTTTATAAGTTGTGACCAAGGTCAAAGTTGGTCAAACTCCAAAGTATTTTTCTTTCAGGGTCAAAACATTGCTACCCGAAGAAAAATCTTGTCTCAAGAAATACAATGTTTCCTTCATATAAATTTTCTCGGACTCAAAACCGTCATCTATCTGATATATAGCAAAAAACTACAAGGAAATTGAACTCTGCAAGTTCATATGCAAACTGTATACCAATATGTGCTCAATGGACCAATTCCAAAATTATGCTCCTTGTGGAAGGTCTTTCTCTAATGTGTTTCAACATTCCTCTTGTGTACGTCCAGTAACTGTAATTATTAGGCACACTGATTTTTAACTACGGATAACTCCGTTTACCTGATCGGGATATAGGGCTCATGGCGGTTGTGACCGGTCAACAGGGGATGCTTACTCCTCCTAGGCACCTGATCCCACCTCTGGTGTGTCCAGGGGTCCGTGTTTGCCCAACTATCTATTTGCATTGCTTATAGGAGTTATGAGATTGATCACTTGTTCGTTATCTTCACCTTTCATTAGGGACAATTGGAGGAACGTGATCACGAACTGTTTCTACATACTCCTTAGGTGCAGAGTTATGCGGATTGGGAGAAAATGAAATGGAGTTGTTTTTTTTTTTTGGTTCTACTGGGGCGTTCTACAATATACGAAACAGATAATGAAACCTTCCGTTTACTGAACTTTTATCGTGTTCGAAGCGCAGCGGCGCATTACTCCCGATAACGCAAAAGATTAAGACAACAGGCAGTGGAAAATTTCTGATTGCAACATTGAAAAATTGTACATTTGAAAACAGGGAAATATAGCTTCTAAAGAGTACCGTAAGTAAAATCACTTTAAATAGAAGATTGACCGCCACATCCATCGTAAGCTCTCAGCCAAGATTGAAGCACGGAACCGTCTTAAACTAACTGTCGAACAGTTGTTGTGAAACTCATCCTGCGATGAGATCAAAGTAATTATAATGACCGCAACGGTACATAGAATATTACTATTGAACAGGAAGACCCAACGACGGCATAGCCAGAGTCTGCCACCCAACCCAGTCATCAGTATGCTGCTAGAGTTCACACTGAGAAAAACATTAAATATAATGTTTTCCATGCCTCCTTTCGAGCCCGTAAGGATGCAGCGAGTGAATGCATGAATGATACACTCTGTGGTCGGCAAATCAATCATCATTAACAGCAAATTTTCCTTCCTTCGTGCAACAGCCTTGTGAATTTTTTGTTTGTTTTTTGTTTGTTTGTTTGTTTTTTTGTTTTTTTTGTTTTGTTTTGCCCTTCGATAACATTGAAATAACTTAGCTGTGTTTTGACAAATAACTGCATTAAAGGTGTCAAATTATTTTTCTTCAGTGTCTCAAATAAATTTGGCCCAATTGTTCTTTACGAAGAAGTCTAACATTGAGAAAGAAGAGGTTTCGATAGGACCGGTGGAAATACATCGGTAAATACATGTAAGAAACTAGTGTAGTTGGTAATATTCAGTCACGTCTCCTTTATCATATTTCTTTCTTTTTTCCCGTGACCAACATATAATAGTTACGTCATTAAGGTATGTATGGGGGCCTAATTGAAACCATCTGTGAGGACTATAGCAAATAACTGCATGTTACAGAATTTAAATTTACGAAAAATGTAAAAAGACTATTAAAGAGTAAAATAAAAGTAGTGCAAATTTTGAATATTGTAAAGGTATCTAAAAAATATTCTGGTAATGAAGACCATTAGAATTCCATGAAAAGTGTTTATGCTCTCTTGTGAAGAGAGCATAAACGCTGTTATTTCTATATTAATATAAATAATGTACTAGCATATATTTATATGCTAGTACATTATTTATATTAATATAGAAATAACAGCGAGATACCGGTATATAAAACAAACTCCTGCAGTAAACATATGTATATATAGATATCATATTTAATGTTTATAGTATATCATTAATAATATATGAATAACATTCTATACACGTCAATGTGTACTATTCCACTTGGCAAAAGAGCGACCAATTGACCTATTAACAAGGTACCCTGTATTTGCTGAACAATTCACTCTCAATACAATGAAAATTAAAAAAAAGAAAGAAAAAAAAAAGAATATAAAATAACAACAGCAGCTCCATCAAGTACTCATATAGAGAGTGTTAGTCATGCAAACAGGTAACTGCATATCCCCAGGACTGAGCATGAGCAAGACTTCCCCTAACTTCAGGTAGTCGCAGATCACAAAGTGATTTTCAACATCAAAAATATGAGTTGGATTCCATAACCTTACAAAATCATTTTCCCTCTATATCCAGATGTAGAAAACACCCCCTTAACTGTCCCTGTTTCGTATGCACGGAGAGAAATACAGGTGTCCTTTTGACAGGTTGGGCCAAGGACCTCCCATAATTCCAGAATGATCTAGGTCAACAAGAGTTCCATAAGAGGGGGCATATCCCCTTGCAATGAGTGTCTATGAGCTTTTTTCATAATGTCTGGTAGTTACTTTAACCTTTGGACCCCAAAATCAAAAGGGGTTTTCCTGTGTTGATAACAAATTTACATAGTCGAACAAAAATTGTGGCCTCTAGAGCGTCGAAAAGCTTTTTCTATGAAGTTCTGTGGTGACTTTGACCTTTGATTCCAAAAATCAACGGTCTTCTACTTCTTTTGATAACAAAGCTACATGTAAAGCATCAAATCAACCAAGCAAAAATATGTCCTCTAGAGACCAGTGTTACACACACACATACGAACACACTAACATACACACAATAACACATGCATAATTATAAAATTAATATTGACGTTAACTTTATTGTTTTGATCTGTAGTGCACAATTCATTGATTTAGGTACGTATTGAGTCTCCTATAAAATTTGGCAAAGTAAAAAAAAATGATTAAAAAAACCCGCCCACCCCAAAATAGTAAATGGAAACACTAACTGATGGCTATGCTTTCAAACGTTTCGGTAGCAGAAACAAGTCATTACTGACCTTTGACCCTACTAAGACCTTGAAATTGTGACCTACACTCTTAAACGTATATATATTCATGTGTTATAGCGTGAAACAATATTTTTAATTTGTACGAAATTACAACGACTCATATAATCGCAAAATTAACATTAATATTTAGATACGTGTTGTATTGAGTAACAAAATGGTATTACGGAAATAGAAGGTCTAACAACATAAAGCATCCAATACTTTCCCGTATACGCAAAGTTAAATTGGTGGAGGGTACCATATATTTTTTGTCATGTTTTTCAATGTTATCTTAATGTGTTTTTTGGGGGGGTTGGGGGGTTGGAAAACAAACACAAAGCACTCAACTGCAAATGTTGGAAATTATGAAAATAAGTTTAAGATTGTTTTCAAAAAAGAAGAAAAAACCCACATGAGCCAAACTTGTATTCCTATCGAAATCCTTCTTCACAAGCGGTCGGACGATGATTAGAAAAGCTCACGTGAAAGCTCTACCGTTTTGACGGAAGACCTTAAAAATAAAGCCGGATGCTTACGCTGCAAAATACACCTGTACAATGCATTCAGTGTTATTTGTTATATTGAATAGAGTACAACTTGAGAAGCGAAAATACAGTCTTAGCAATAATACCACGGGGAGCATGTATACCAAGTTTCGTAATCAGTCTCATTAGTACTTTAATTTTTTCCGTCACGATTAACCATGAAAGTTTGACATTGAGAAGTTAAGGCATTTTCCTCTCACCATAGGGAACATGTGTATCAGGTTTGATTATCTTTGCCTGTGTAATACTCTTTTTATTCTTCCCACAAAGTGCTGATGGATGAACACACACACACACACACACACACAGAGAGAGAGAGAGAGAGAGAGAGAGAGAGAGAGAGAGAGAGAGAGAGAGAGAGAGAGAGAGAGAGAAAGAGAGAGAGAGAGAGGGGGGGATATCATAATACTAGTATCATACATTCCGTCTTTGAGGGTGCATTTAATTTGATTTTTCTAGCCCTTTTAGTATTGTTTTAATCTGTTTTGTGCTAATAGAATTCTAATAATTTGATATTGACATTTGACGCATATAGACTATGATGTTTCAACATGTTTAATTATAATAGCTTTGCTAGTACTGTTTCTATCTTGTTTCGTGCTTGTGATATAGAACTATCCCCGTCTGTAAGTTTGACAATAGCCTTTGACCTTCCATAGTTATGGTAAAGATATATGTACCGAGTGTAATATGATCCTAGCTCGATAAGAGTTCTGTTTTATCTTATTCAAAAGGAACGAGCAGATAAAGGAAATAACAGCTAGATGCTCCATACTATATCGTCTATAATGGGCGTATATTCAAGTTATATGGATGAAAACATACGGTTTATAATATTTTAGTTTTGAATGAAATATATAGAGTATCTGAATTGTGTTACCGTTATTAAGAACTAAAAGGATAAGGTTATCTAATTTACAGCAAACCTGATTAAAACTTGTTCCCTAATAAATAATATATGCTATTTTGTTTAGCAATATCAAATGAAAACACAGCTAGTCCCAAAAACAAATTTGAAAAGGAGGATAGAATGGAGGGGGGGGGGGGTAGAAAAAAGATTTTTTTTAAGATGATAAACTTATCATTTAATTCCAAATGCATTCACAGCGCATGCGTTGAGGATGTGTGACTGAACAGGAAATTCCAAATATTCAATGACCTTTCACTCAATTTGCTCCAAAAGCGACGGCAGTGAAAATTCTTAGCTATCATCTTGTGCAATCGCAATCGTCTTCAATAATTTTTGCTTTTGTTTACTAATCATTTCGATTATATTTCAGTTTGGATATATATTGCTTTTAAAATTGTGCTAATATATGTGTGCTTTTATTGTGAAATTTCATATCAGTGGTTGATTTTGCTGTTTTCTTCGTTCTGTGAATTTATTTTTCAGTTGGAATTTCTTTATTTCTGGAAACGGTAAGAAAATTTCAATAAATAAATATTCAGATCTGATATTGTCCTCTTGACACTTTTCAAAATTAATTGATGAAGAGATTATTATCTTACAGATGGCAGAAAGAGCATCCAACAACCAGAGAACTCAGATCGGGTGAGTTTAAAATTACATGTACTTAATCTGTAATCGTTAGTGACATCGATGATTGTACATGTAACCATGTACAGCTATACTAAAACTGTTAAACTCTTTTCCTCGCATTCTGCGCATAAACCTGAGCGAGAGAAATGAAGAGAGAAAAGGGGGACATCTCCCTATTTTCAACTCATGGTGTAATCTTTAATTCTGATTTTGTTTAGTGTCGTTTTACTTTTTGAAAATGTTTCGTTCTTTTCATTTAATGTATTAACAAATGTGGGTTTTTTTCACTTTGGAAAACCGTGCAATATTTAATATACTTTTTGAAAGGTATCTTACATTGATGACATTTTCAATGAATATGAAATGAAGTGAAAGAAAGAGAGAAAGAAAGGAGGGAAGGAAGAAAGAAAACCCCGATCGTGCAATGAGGACATTTATTGAACTGATTACCTGCAAATTACACTATATGAGACAGACCTACCCATAACAACAATATACCTATTGCACCCCTTGTCATTGTTATTTTACTTTTCCTCACACAAACATTGTAAAAACGTCCCACTTTGTAAATTTGATTGATGAGACAGAGAAAAAGAGAGAGGTAGAGAGATAGCCCTGTTATTCTGTTCTTACTGTTATATTCCCCATATATTGATTAGCTGAGGGGATATGCCCGTACTGAAATATATCTCTCTTTTTACAATTCGAAAGAGAGTATTGAATAAACCTCTGTGGATGTTCCTGATGCAATAATAAATACTTATTTCTTTTACAATAGCATAACGTGTGTATATTCTAACCAAGACATTGTGTCACAATGATCCTTTCTATGACGGCGCTGGTTGTATAAAAAAACCTGAAGATAACGAACAGTGTTAAAAATATACCATCGCTTTATTTACAAGTTCATTTACATTTCTACTTGTTCTTCACTGCCAAACACGATATCTCCTTTCTCACGAGGTACTAGCTCCTAATTGATTCTCTCACACAGAACATTCTCTCCACCTAAACACCCAAATTTATGCTCTCTTGTGTTCATCTCACAAAATTTGGTAGCATGTGAACTAAACATTTACTGTGCTGGATGCAAAAGAAAACTATTAGCTAGACATTTGCTTTTCAAATTAAATTTTATAAAAGTCAATTGCAATATGATAA
Source organism: Ostrea edulis (assembly GCF_947568905.1). NCBI lineage: Eukaryota > Metazoa > Mollusca > Bivalvia > Ostreida > Ostreidae > Ostrea > Ostrea edulis. Next base: position 48,485,281 of record NC_079171.1, read on the forward strand.
AGAATTGTGTAACCATGATAATGTTCAAGCTAGGAAAATATGCCTTGTAATAATTATGAGCGCTTAGAAATAAGCTCTTATAGTCTAAAATATAAAGACTATAAAACTTGTATCTATTTCAGACAACCATTGCAGCACCATATAGTTGTAATTGGTATATCTTTTGTACAAAAAAAATCTTCTTTTTTTTTTTTTCCCGATCATACAATAAGTAAGGATATTGAGATTCCTGTCATTATGTGCCAAAGTGTTCATATAGTAATATCAAAGACATATAATCAAGCTATTTTTAAGAGAGAGAGAGAGAGAGAGAGAGAGAGAGAGAGAGAGAGAGAGAGAGAGAGAGAAATAAACAGAAGGCAATCGAATCAGTTAATTATAAATCCTGAACAATCACTCTGATTCCCTCTATGTACACGGTACTTCTAAGAAAATGGTTCAGCTCCCTGCTACTTTAAACCAAACTCTCTCGCTCATATTTCAGAGAGAGAGAGAGAGAGAGAGAGAGAGAGAGAGAGAGAGAGAGAGAGAGAGAGAGACTAAATACACGTAAATGTACTCTATTAAAATATAATTTAAGGACGTTAACATTTTAGGAATTTTTTCATTCAGCAAAACTGATTTCGAAATTATTCAGTATCCTACAAGTGAACAAATAGGAGGATGGAAATTGGTACTATGCTCTTTTTCTTAAATCATTGACATTTTACATATTTTATTGATAATCAGTGCATGTGATATATATATATATATATATATATATATATATATATATATATAGAGAGAGAGAGAGAGAGAGAGAGAGAGAGAGAGATTATCCTTGCAATGCAACATTTGATTGGATCCACCACATACATCAGCTCAAGAACGAAATGCACAATGTACAGAGGTCCCGATAAGAAATTTGATACTTTTTCGAAACATGTTGTCGAGCTTGGAGAGAGAAAGTTTTGGAGTTTGAGGCCCATGAGGGAAGCTATTATATAGGGTGATAAAACAGAGGCTCTACACGCGACTCCGTCCTAGTGAAGAATAGGTTTTGATAATCTTGATCTTATTAGAAAAATTATTTAAGAAGAAACTTTAATTTAAACTACACTTGCCCAACGTATATGAAATATTTGTTATCTTATTCACATTGTAACAGATATCAGCATAGTTTCCCAGTTAATCCAGAGTTAAACATTTATATTACCGTGAAAGAACAAGATAAGTTATCAAAATCCCGAAGAACAAACGAGCTCAACATTCATCGAATTGCTATATAGAAAATGTGATCAAGATATTTCTTATTGTACTGTCAATGCACGTTACTATGAGAATCAGACACAATTAATAGCTTTTAAAAAAATCTGTGAATACTGTCTATGGATAAGAAATTCAAACTATCTTCCTATCAAGTAAATATCTACTACATGACCATATAGCTACATGTATTTATACGTTAATTAATGGCTATAACAATTCATGCGCGGATCCCGGATTTTTTTTTTTAGATGTGTCGAAATTGGGTACGAAATACCCCCCCCCCAAAGCACCCCGTAACTCCCCCAAAACATACATGTAAAAGTCTTATGTTAGTCCAAAGCTCAAAATCCTAAGGGGAGGGGATGATCCTTCAGTGTATCCATGGGTTTTCACTATCGTTTACTAATTGTCATTAAATACGATCTTCAGTTATCCTGCCTGATAGATTAGTGTACAGTTTCTCTTCGATCAATATCTAATGATAAACTAAAATTATATACCAAAGCCAATGCAGTAGCTAGCATACAGTATCTATTGAACCTAAAAACTGTATACTCTCTATATCTATATACCGTATCACTTCTAAATGAAAATTTAAATTGTTTAATGTATGCGGACGATATAGTAATATGTCAACATCAGCAGAAGGTTTACAACAGAGAATAGATATTCAGAAATAAATTGTAATGATTGGTGTTAAGAAAACAAAAATCATTGTCTCGAAAAAGGCTAGGAGAGGTTAAATTCTAGAACAATCATATTGAATATACACCCTATTATAAGTACTTGGGTACCTTTTAGTTTTTTCTGCATCTGGCAGTTTTAGTACACATTAAATCTGAACTATATAATACAGCCCCAAAGGGGTTTCATAAATTGAAAAAAAACCCAACTTTTTATGTTTAGCACAGATATTCAAACAAGCATGCATTTCATCTTTTTGCCCATGCACACAATAAAACCAATTCTTTTATTAATTTTGAAATATGGGCAACTCCGGCTCAATAGGAGAGGAACTTCATTATTTGTTGTTTTATTAAAATTAAATGTGAAAAAGTTTGTTAACGAAAGAAAAGCTTTTCGTGATATTAAAGAAGAAACTGTACGGATTTTTAATACGCTTACTGATGAAAAAATAATCAAATACTGTGTTCTGAAAAGCCACCAATATATGCAACTAATAACAGTGACATAGTGATTAAATTATGTGTCGTATAATCACTTCTTTTTCTTTGTTGATATATGTATACATTTGTATGCATTTTCTTGCTGCCCCTTGAGAAGCATTAGTTGGAAAAGTTCTATTTCACGCTTGCCCCCACCCCACCTCACCCCCTCGTCAAGAATAATCATGCATGTAATTCTCATGCCCCCCCCCCCCTGCAGTTTATATGTATGTATTACTGTTCTATTAAACTTCGTTTAGTTTAAAACCGTGCATAATTTTCATTCCTCCCAACATGTGTGTCGCTGAATTATCCCTAGAATTAAATCTCATAAATTTTGTCAGCGTTTGCAGTGCACAGGTTCCTGAATTGTTTATCTCACATTGTGGAATGAGTCAGCCATAACGTGTTGACTCGCGTTGTGCACTTTGATGAAGAAAATGATACTCCCATAAACTTAACGCACAGAATGTAAAAGACAGCAAATGTATCCTGAACTGGTGTGTTTTCTCAAATGCGAAAGAGAATATTGGATACACTTTTATAAGAGTGCCTATAGCTACGTAAAGTAGTACTTTTCATTGTCTTTACAAAAATAACACACGTGCCTATTCTTTCCTAAGAGATTACGTTGGGGGAGAGAGAGAGAGAGAGAGAGAGAGAGAGAGAGAGAGAGAGAGAGAGAGAGAGAGAGAGATGGTTACCAATCACTGTACCTTGATTTAGTAAATAAATCATGGAATTGATTTTGAAATTTAAATCCTTGTGCAAATGTAAATGTTGACACTTTATTGTATTCTAAGTGGCTCAGGTGACCTATTAATTGACATTGGTCTTCGTCCGTCGACGTGTGTCGAGCGTCGTCCATCGTCCGTTAACAAATTTGCATCTTTATAACTTCTTGAATACTACTAGGCAAATTGTTATCATTTTTGAAGCACCTCTAGTATAAGAGCATTAATTGTATATTGTTTAACGTCCCTCTGGAGAATCTTTCACTCATGAATATGGATATATCCAGAAAAAAATTGTAAAATCTATGACCTTACCACCCTGGGGCCTAATGGGCGGGGCCATATATGCTTGAAAAGTCTATATTTTCACAACTCTTCTAAAGTGTATTGCTATGATATACACGAAGCCCTCTATTAAAATTGTGATATCCATAGTCAAGGGTTCAGGCGCTAGGGCCATATGGTGAAAATGTATCAAATGTTAGGAAATCTTCGATCTCTACTCCATGCATATATATATTTGAGAAAAACTAAATGCATGATATCCATGAAGCGTTTGTCCTGTCACAGACACCTGGATTTCTGTCAATAAGTCGCTCAATAATTGAATAAAGCCCGAGTATCAAAGCCCATACTTAGCCCATACAGGGAGTCCCAGGTATATAGTAAGCCTCAATAGTCTTTTGGACACTTGTAAATTATTATCTTTCAAAATGCGTACAAAATAGATATTCCACAATAACACGTATATATATGATGACATTTGGTGAAAATTTTCAATTCCTTTAAAGCCGTCACTGTGTTTTATTCTAATTCAGAAAATGTGAAATTTCACACCTCCTGAAAAAAAAATTGCTGTAGGCCCTAAATGATTTTTATACATTTTTTATCTTAGAAAAGTAATTTTGTTTTTGCAATTGTCTTTGGAGTGAAAAAAATGAAAGATGAATGTATATATACATATATTTAAAATATATATGTAGAAAACATTTATAAAATAGGGCCATTTCAAATAAAGTTTTGTGCTGTCGGGTTCGGCATACCTTATATTGAAAACTTAGTTTGGCGGTGAGACTTGAACTCGCCACGAATCCAAGAGTTACTGTGGCATGTGGTCTATAGATCTAGTAATCATCATGATTAGTGATTATGTTGGGTCAGATTACGGTAATGTGTTTAGATATTTAAAATTTCATCGTTTTCGTGCAAACCTTTCAGCGTTCTGTTGCAAAACACTCAGCGTTCAATGCAAACCGAAAACTCCTACCCCTTCTAATGAGTACGAATATATATATATATATGTTGTATATATATTCATATATAGAAGGGGTAGGAGTTTTCGATATTTGGCTTTAATGAGCGACTTATTGACAGAAATTCAGCTGCCTGTGTTCATGCAAGAATTATTTCGTGCAAAATCATGCCGCAGGAATACATTCATGCCAAGCCCCTAGAAACGTACAGATCTTGAAAAATGTGGAACAGAAAATGAAAAACATAGGTAGATCTATTCTCTTTAGAGAAGTCGAGAGGCATAGCTTTCATCGACTTCTCTTTGCAAGCATTCATATTTTGATTCTGGAACACGTGTAAATGCTGGAGTCGATGGTCATGATTTTTGTGTAGAAGACCTTCAAATAAAAAACTCAAATAACCCCATACCAGCTTAATTGGTCATTTTTGAAAATTATTTTTGCACATCAAATCTTTCCACGGTCTTGGTGTAACAATGCATATTATTATACTTTCATGTAAAATACTCGAACCTGATTGGTCGAGAGTTTGAAAAAACATATTGTTACCCTCTGAGAACAGAAAACACGCGCCCCAGGGTGATAGTATCTAGCAACGGGTAACAGTACTTGACAATGGGTGATATTATAAAAAATTATCACATGCATCATATTTATGCGCGTACGGTTCGCCGTAGATTGCTAGACGACGTCGTTTGAGCGTTTGTAATAAACGCGAGTACCCGCATCGAAATACGAAAAATCGCATGACAGTGATTGATTACATGTCAACAGACGTAAGTTTTTCTGCTTTCCAGCTTACATAACATTTAGTATATTAAAACAAATTTACAAATATTGCATGTAGTTGAGGGTAACATTGAAATTTTCACCCCTCGAGAAACCAATGTCAACCTCGGCTACGCCTCGGTTGACAATGGTTTTCTCGGGGTGAAAATTTTCAATGTTATCCTCAACTACATGCAATATTTATATAATGGCAAAAATTACAAATTGTGACCCCCCCCCATCCCCCCTTTGCGCTTGATCTAATAGGAAGGATATCATAACATATTTGGAATGAATCGTTAGAGAAAGTTGTAATTTATCACTTGTTAAAATTGATGCCAAATAACGCGCTGATGCTGAATAACGCTCTCAGAAATGCTCATTGTTACCCATCTCATCTGCCGACACCGCAAAAACAACATCCTATGTAGAATTTTCAAAAGTATTTACCCTCAAACAAGACTATCCTCAAATCCACATGTTTTTTTTTACATGTGTTTAAACAGCCTGAGTGCACCTCAGGAAGTAACCTCAGCTACCAACATCAAATAGTTCCTTTGTATACAGCTGATTATTTCTGAAAATTACACAAAATTTCCTAATCAGGCGTACAAAAATTAAGAGAAAAGAAGAAGAGGAAATGAAAAGAATTGCGCAGGGGGAAAAAAATCATTCTTTTAAATATATGGAACTACAATTGACTAAGTTCATTTTGATTGGACAATTACCGGTGTGATGCCTTTACACATTTAGACGATCGATCCTGATGCCGGCATATTTTGTAGAATATTAATTATACATTTCTGTGCAGAATGTGTATTGATACAGTAGTTCCTTTTTTTAATTTTTACTATATACCCCCCCCCTCCCACCCCACCCTTTCAAATTTTCCATTTCAAACTCGTCTAAATCGTACTCGTTTACCATGCCAAGAAATTCCTAGCAAAATCTCTGGTGTAGAAAAACCGTTATAAATCAGTGACCTACAGTTTTGTGCATTACTGTTAAATGTTTGAAAACAAGTTGTCAATTGCATAAATCCAGACACATCTGAGTCAAAATGTCGGTCGAAGCATAAACCGTCACCGACTCTGGCATTTATACATTTTCCAGAATCAAAATATGAATGCTTGCGAAGAGAAGTCGATGAAGGCTATGCCTCTCGACTTCTCTAAAGAGAATAAGGTAGATGTAATAATATTTTGAGGAGGCCAGCATTTTGTAAAATCAAAAGACTTATGTACAAGTGAAGCAGAAATGGGAAGTCATGGTCAGAATCCACCGTTTCATTTACTTCAGGGCAAAAGAAATAATATGTTTGTTTCAGGTTGCCTCCGATTTTAAAAAAGGGTCAGGAGGTAGGTTTTTTAAATTTTTTTTTTTTAGATATTTTTTTAAAAAATAAATATGTGCCTTCAATGAAAATTTGATAGTGAAAGTTGTTATACAATGTGTTTAATAGATAGAAATTGACAAAATGCCCAGTTGTGATTGAGTTTTGATATACAGTCCCTGAGGGTCTCGACAGCCCAGTAGCTAAGTACTTTGTTACTAGCTTGAAAATACTTGGCACTCTAGTTTTCCTATTAGCTGTTACAAGTTTTTTGTCATTTTGAATTTCCAAAATTTCGGCTTGAGCATCACTGAAGAGACATTATTTGTCGAAATGCGCATCTGGTGCATCAAAATTTGTACCGTATAAGTTTTACATTTACAATAAATGTCTTAGCATATTAAAATTGTCAGACATCATATATGGAACAGAAACTGTACAAATTTTTAAAGGTGCGACAGATTATGCTAAATAGTTGTGCACACTTTCCTACATGTATTTATTCATAATCATTGTCATTTGTTTGTAATCAATGTGTCGGCTACTTCTACCCAAAACACAATATTCAACCACATACACAATGCATTTGACAAAAAGCATTGCATTGTATATACTTCATACAAATGTTTTTTAGGCTAAAGACTACCCTTGCACTTGGTTTGAGTGATTTTGTAGATGTATATTCTTGTGGAAGTCCTATTATTCCACCAAATAGTTCTTTATAATTACTTACATGCTTTGACATACTACAAGTAATATTTAAACATTGTATGAAGTATAGTTTAGACGTTCATTTAAATTCGTTGGAATAAATGACTCGTTGCTTTGAACACTCTGTACAAATTATTATTGCACTGGAGTTTTGGGTTGAAAAGAGTGATGGGTCATTTAATTTTCTTAATATGTCACAGGAACTGCTACTGCATGGATCAAGTTTGAGATAAAAAATAAAAATGTTTGACTACGAACGGGGTCTCATTTGGTGCTAGCCTTCACTTCACATCTGCGCGAAAACTGTCCGCTTTCCGATCTGGGTGATTCGCCTTGAATAGGTCGCTTAATATCGATTTGTGCAAGACAGTTATCATAATATTTATGGGTTCTGATGCGGGCATTTATGTAACATTATTGCCGACACCGAAGTAGCTTCTAAAAGATGTGCTGCCATTGTTGTCATCAGTATTGTTAACTCGTACCAAAATGATTTCGGGTAATAATTCATACATCGAAAAATTTAAATCGGAAAATTGGGGAAAAAAACTATAGGGTCGGGCGACCGGAAATGAACATATTTTTTATTTTGGCCTCATGCAAATGCACATATATGTATTCTAAAATCGTTATAACATATTTTGAAAAACATTAAACAAGTGCTGTGGGTACCATCCTCTTTCTGGCCTTATCATTTTATGACCCCCTTCCCCCACCTCTCTCACCGATTGACAGTATGTTGTAAATAATATTAATAAAACAATTATACTGGGAAAAAAGTTGAATTTTTATTAAGCTTTCAAATTCTATTCTTTTTTTCTTGCTTTCACCATAGGAAACGAATTCATAAACCTAACCAATGTATAAGAGCAGAAATCATGCAGGATGCCAGTTTGAAAATTTCTGATAGTTTGAATATGGAACCCGAACTTATTAGATTTTTTTTATCTGAGAAACAAAGTGTACGTAAATTAGGCCAACTCAACTTAATTTATAGATTATCATCCCTGTCCTGCCCCTCAACAATTGGCCCGCCCCGATTTTTATACGCCCGTCGAAGATGGGACGTATTATGGTATGGCGTCGTCCGTCTGTCTGTCCGGACCTTGTGGGCAGGATACAGACTGAACCATAAGCCCTAGGACTTTACAACTTGGTACATTTGATCACCATGATGAGAGAAAGATGCCTATTGTTTTTCAAGGTCAAAGGTCAAGGTTGTAGTATCACTTTTTAGGAAAACCTTGTGGGCAGGATACAAACCGAACCGTAAGCTTCAGGATATTATAACTTGGTATATTTGATCACCATGATGAGAGGAAGATGCCTATTGTTTTTCAAGGTCAGAGGTCAAAGGTCAAGGTCGTAGTATCACATCTTAGGAAAACCTTGTGGGCAGGATACAAACTGAACCGTAAGCTCCAGGATATTATAACTTGGTATATTTGATCATCATGATGAGAGGAAGGTGTCTATTGTTTTTCAAGGTCAAAGGTCAAGGTCGTAGTATCACTTATTAGGAAAACCTTGTGGGCAGGATTCAAACCGAACCGTAAGCTCCAGGATATTATAACTTGGTATATTTGATCATCATGATGAGAGGAAGGTGCCTATTGTTTTTCAAGGTCAAAGGTCAAGGTCGTAGTATCACTTATTAGGAAAACCTTGTGGGCAGGATACAAACTGAACCGTTAGAATATTTATGAAGTAGCGCATTCTAAGGCTATCCCTCTTTATATCTTGATATCCATTTCTACAAGCATAATAATGAATTAGCTCACAGAGGACAGTGCTGACTTCACTAAAATATGAATCCCACTAAAATATGTTTTCCTTGAGCAAAATCTACGGGCGTATTATGCCACGTTGGCGTTGCTCTTGTTTTTATTTTGCAAAACTTGCGATTTCCAGAAAATTTTCATGTCCAACTCAGGTATTTACACTTCTTGTTTACATTTTCGGTATAGCAATGTGAAAAGCCATGAAGAATATGGTTTCTTGCATTCTTACGGGCGTAAATCTTGAAGTTTGGTATATTTTTGTGTTTGAAATCAAGCTTAACCTGGAATTCGTCTGTGAATTAAGCATAGATTAATATCCATCTGGCATTAAATGAAGCACTTCTGTTGGCAAAAACTCGTTTGTCATTAATATTTTTCTCAGAAAATAAAAATTAAAAGATAAAATCCTCCCACCCGCCCCATACTTTTTGGTGGCCCTGGATGATAATCTACTAATTAAGTTGAATTGGCCTTAAAGACTGGAATTTATCCGGAAAAGTAGGGTCAAGATAAAATTTTAGGGTCGGTTGAGTGACCGAAAACACATCTTTTTAGCTCACCTGAGCTAAAAGCTCAAGTGAGCTTTTCTGATCACCTGTATTCTGGCGTCTGTCTGTCCGTCCGTCTGTAAACTTTTAACATTTTTGACTTCTTCTCAAAAAACCACTGGGCCAATTTCAACCAATGTTGGCACAAAGCATCCTTAGATAAAGGGAATTCTAAATTGTTAAAATAAAGGGCCAGGCCACCTTCCAAGGGGAGATAATCAAGAAAAGGTAAAAATAGAGTAGGGTCATTAAAAAATCTTCTTCTCAAGAACCACTGGGCCAGAAAAGATGAAATTTATAGATAAACTTTATTAGGTAGTGCAGATTCTAAATTGTTAAAATCATAGCCCCCGGGGGTTGGATGGGGCCACAATAGGGGATCAAAGTTTTACATACAAATATAATGGGAAAATCTTTAAAAATCTTCCTTTCAAGAACCACTGAGCCAAAAAAGCTGATATTTATATGAAAGCTTCCTGATATAATGCAGATTCAAGTTTGTTAAAATCATGGCCTCCGGGGGTAGGATGGGGCCACAAGGGGGATCAAAGTTTTACATACAAATATACAGGAAAAATCTTTAAAAATCTTCTTCTCAAGAACCGCTGAGCCAGAAAAGCTGATATTTACATGAAAGCTTTCTGACATAGTGCAGATTCAAGTTTGTTAAAATCCTGGCCCCCGGAGTCGGATGGGGCCACAATAGGGGATCAAAGTTTAACATACAAATATATAGGGAAAATCTTTAAAAATCTTCTTCTCAAGAACCACTGAGCCAGAAAAGCTGATATTTACATGAAAGCTTTATGACATAGTGCAGATTCAAGTTTGTTCAAATCATGGCCCTTGGGGGTAGGATGGGGCCACAAGGGGGGATCAAAGTTGTGGATACAAATATATAGGGAAAATCTTTAAAAATCTTCTTCTCAAGAACCATTGGGCCAAAGAAGTTCATATTTACATGAAAGCTTTCTGACATAGTGTAGATTCAAGTTTGCAAAAATCATGGCCTCCAGGGGTAGGTTGGGGCCATAATAGAGACTACGGTTTTACATGCAAATATATATGGAAAGTCTTCTGATATGGACCAAGGTGACTCAGGTGAGCGATGTGGCCCATGGGCATTTTTTTTTTTTTTTTTTTTTTTTTTTTTGCCTAAAGGTTTACTTCTTACTTCATTTTGGATCGAATACATCAAGTGAAAGTTTGTACATTTTATTGGATGAATCCTGGGGATCTGTGTTAGAGTTGAGCGATATTACCTGTATAGCATTATTCTTAACATGATAAACGATAGAACATGATACATGCATGATAGAATAGGATATATATATGCACGATAGGATAGGATACACGCACGATACGATAAAAAATCAACCTGATAAACGCAAAACACGATAAACGATCTTCACAATATACGCATTAATTTACTTTATAGGCGTATCAATCTTAAAATATTCATCTCACTAGAAGCGGAACAATTTTCTATACATTTTATTTTATTTATTTTTTTGTTAGATCAGAGCCAGTTCAATCCACACGACTGCGATGCCAACAAAGGATGGTAAGTATATAAAAGTGAGATAAGAGAGAATTTCCTTTTAGCACATAACTTTGGATTCTGATTCTTGGCTAGTCTTTGATGTTTCACCATATGATTTGTCATTGTGACTTTCACAGGACCTTTGGTAATGGTTCTGAAGGTCAGTCTTTGCAAAAAAGAAAAATCATCATAGCTAGGACATTTGGACAGATAATCGAAAACACTGTCACTCCAAAGGACCGAATGAATTTTCACCAGTCCAAAACCTTTATCATTAATATTGATCATAATGATATAGTGATTCATTATTTTGTAAAAAAAAATCATTATCATAAAATGATCGAATTACAGAACTTGATTCTTCTCTTATGAAATTACAAGCTTTCATCCAGTTCAGTTCTTCAGACAGAGTTAGTCTTCAAAATATTCATCCTCATTGATCTGTTGATCCATCCATCATAACTGTAGAGTAATTGGCCAAGTCTACAGATTTTACAGTTTTTCTTTCTGCCAGTTAGCTGTTGTCTTTGTGAAATTCTTGGCTGCTTTATTATACCCCCCGCAACAAGTTGTGGGGGGGGGGGGGGGGGGGTATACTGGAATCGGGTTGTCCGTCTGTCCGTCCGTCTGTAGACGCAATGGTTTCCGGACTCTAAAGCATTATCCTTTCCACCTACCGTCACCATATCATATATATGGACTACCCATGGGATGAAGATGTTCCCTATTGATTTTGGGGTCAAAAGGTCAAAGGTCAAGCGCACTGGACATCGAAGTAGTAATATGGTTTCCGGGCTCTAAAGGGTTATCCTTTCCACCTACAGTCACCATATCATACATATGGACTACCCATGGGATGAAGATGTTCCCTATCGATTTTGGGGTCAAAAGGTCAAGCGCACTGGACATCGAAGTAGTAATATGGTTTCCGGGCTCTAAAGGGTTATCCTTTCCACCTACAGTCACCATATCATACATATGGACTACCCATGGGATGAAGATGTTCCCTATTGATTTTGGGGTCAAAAGGTCAAAGGTCAAGTGCACTGGACATCGAAGTAGCAATATGGTTTCCGGGCTCTGAAGCGTTATCCTTTCCACCTACAGTCACCATATCATACATATGGACTACCCATGGGATGAAGATGTTCCCTATCGATTTTGGGGTCAAAAGGTCAAAGGTCAAGCGCACTGGACATCGAGGTAGCAATATGGTTTCCGGGCTCTAAAGCATTATCCTTTCCACCTACAGTAACCATATCATACATATGGACTACCCATGGGATGAAGATGTTCCCTATTGATTTTGGGGTCAAAAGGTCAAAGGTCAAGTGCACTGGACATCGAAGTAGCAATATGGTTTCCAGGCTCAAAAGCGTTATCCTTTCCACCTACAGTCACCATATCATACATATGGACTACCCATGGGATGAAGATGTTCCCTATCAATTTTGGGGTCAAAAGGTCAAAGGTCATGCACACTGGACATCGAAGTAGCAATATGGTTTCCATTTAAATTCTTTAATGGCTTTTTTCATCGCATGGAGATGCTGTGTTCCTAGATACCTTTTGGATCATAATACTGAAGTTTTACCTATTACCTACACCCTTTGGGAGATTGGGGTAAGCGGGGGGTATTCTTAGTGAGCATTGCTCACAGTACCTCTTGTTGTTTTTAAAAGCAAGTGTCACTAAGGTCAACCCCCTTGGCTTTATCTAGTTGATAAAATGTAGTCTCTCATTATAAACAACCGCTTGTACGTTCCTAAATAAGGTTTGTTAATAAACATTAAAAATATAACTCATTTAATGTTGACAGCCAAAATTTTGACCTTCTGAATGCATCTGTGTTATGTAAACAAAGACTCAAGTCTTTTTATGTAAACAAACAAACAAGTGAAATATTGATTCTGTAATATATAGCATCTTAATTTTGCATATTCACAATTAAATTTTAACTGCATGTTACCCAAAAAAACCGTTTGAAATGTGAAAGATATAATAAACTTAAATCGATATCCATTTCTTTCCAAAATTTTGTAAACAATAGCATACCGCATTCTTTGTTTACAAAACATTTAGCAAATAATAAACTCTCTAAAATGAGCTTCAGTGATAATGTATAACCTTAATTTTCATGTGAAATCTTTCAAACACATTAGACAGTAAATTTTGATCATTAAAAGTGAAAAACAAAATTTGGGGGAAAACCCTGAATCAGTCCCTTTAATACCTATTACTGTCAGCTTTCTGTAAGGAAAGAAGTGGCCTCCCAGCTTCTGTTCCACTTACTTCATCAACTGACTGCAAGAAATCTGATGTTTTCCTATAAAAGTTACTCTTTTCATGGTCCATCACTGCTGATAATTGCCAGTTTTTACAACTGTTTATGAATGTATTTGTATTGTTTTTACTTTACAAAAACTTCTTCAAAGTTAATTTATACAATATTTGCAAGTCATAACGGTCATGCTTGGATCTTCCCGTTGATTCAACTGTAACCAGACGTCCCTACCTCCACCTCTCGTTGAACATTCTTTCTCTTCTATGTTTCTCGTATTCTTTAGCTTTCTCTTCATCATTTTATTTCTATTTAACTTTCTTCCTGGTACAGCCCCATTGAAGTATTTTAAGACAATCATCTTGATGAACGGCAGAAATTAAGTACCCAACAATCGTTATCAGCAAAACGTTTGTAGGACTGTATCTTGGTATAAGGTAAATGAGCTTCGGTGATAATGTATATATTCTAATTTTCATATGAAAGCGTCTAAACGATAAAATATGGAAAATAATATTTGAAACCCAACTGATGTTGTACAGCCTTCGGACATACGGACTGATCTTACCAACCAGTACATCAGTCCAAATCAATTCTCATTGGTTGTATCTGATGGTCCGGTGCTTTTGGGATAGACTGGAAGGTCCTTTAACCAGGAAAAATGAAAACAGAAATATCACAGGGAGACATTTAAGGTTGATATACTTAACTGTAAATGATTGTTTCCAGCAAGACAACATGTCTGTTATCATAGGTTTTAGCCATTAAGATATTATCCAGTTAAAAATTTGTGTTAGAGAGTTTAAATGCATATACAATGTATTAAGATTTTGAAACAGCTATATAGACCCAAACCGAAATACCTGATCCCAAATTAAAAGCGAAAATTTTTGAAACAGTGTAGATTTTAAGTTTGTTAAATTCCGGGGCCCCAGAAGTAGGGTGGGGCCACAATAAGAGATCAAAGCCTGTTATGGGAATATAAGAAATTAAGATTAGCAGGACCATTCTAAATCCTAACAAAAATTCAATTGTTCGTAAGTTGTGTTAATTCAATTTTTATTATGCCCCTCGGCCCTGTGAAGAAGGTCAGGGAGGGTCCAAGCACATTGCTTTTGTCCTGTCAGTCTTAAACTTGAACCTTGCTCATAACTTTAAGTCTTTTGAATGGTGATCAAGTGATAGGGTTTTCATATACATCCTTCTGACAATTAAGAACTTTCTTTTGGTATCAAAGTTTTAGACCCTTTGAGTTTGACCTTCTTTTAAGAAAACCTAACCTGGCAATATCTCCTGAACTATTTAAGGTAGGGTTATAGATTCCTGATGGCAAGGAATTTCAGTTGATGTCATGTTGTTTGACCGTGTGACCTTGTTTAGAATATTAACCAAAACTTTAATCTTGCTGATTACTATTGAATGGTGAGTGATGCATATTATGCATTCATTAACACCTTTATTTTGATCTTGTAACCTAGACCTTGGATTTGACCCACTTTTAAAAATCTAAACAAGTAATATCTTCTGAACTGTTAAGGTAGGGATTTTATATTTTGTACATATAGATTCCTTAATTATGGCAAGACTTTTCATTTTGATTTTTATGCGCCCATCTTTAGACGGGACGTATTATGGTACAGCGATGTCTGCAAGTAAGTCCGTCCGTCCGTTCGGGTTTTTCTCTTTATAATTTTATTTCCCTTTCACATATGCTGAAATTTTATTTCCCTTTCACATATGCTGAAACTTGCTGTGCAGCTTCTTTGTGGGTCACTCTAGATCATACTGCAATTTTGATCCATTTCGACCTTTTTTCCAGGAGTTTTGCCCCTTTATTTGGAAATAATTATTATATGGAGGGTACATAATTTGTCCGCCCTACTCCTCCCACAGTTTTCAAGTGAGAGCCTTCTTATTCTGTGGAGTGTTTGTATGGGTATTGAAGATGTGCATGTGGGATGGATTTTGATTTTCTACAATTTTTGAGAAAATTACAGGTTGTTAAACTTAGTCTATTTGGAAATTGATATTCTATGGAGGGTACATAATTTGTCCGCCCTACTCCTCCCATAGTTTTCAAATGAGGACCATCTTATTTTGTGGAGTGTTTGTATGGGTATTGAAGATGTGCATCTGGGGAAGGATTTTGATTTTCTTCCATTTTTGAAAAAATTACAGGTTGTTGAACTTGGTCCATTTTGAGGAAATCTAGATTTTTAAGCTAAGACCCTTTGTTCATATGAAAGTTTGTCACAGCCTCATGATGGCTGATACTACCTGAAGCAAAGTTATACAAATTACAGCACAAGAAAAACACCCTATGTAAGCATTTCACGGGCGTATTATGTACCGTTTGCGGTACTCTTGTTTATTTTGTGACATTGTATCATTATATTTTGACCCTATGGGGCAAGGTTGGGGCCACAATATGGGGTAAGAATTTTTCATGAACAGCAGGGCAAGATGAATCATGTAAGCGATGTGGCCCATAGGCCTCTTGTTTGAGGTCAAGGTAGCCCAACTGATTTTGTAAAATCACATGATGTGAGAATAAGAGAGCTATTGAAGCATTATATCACTACATATTATATTATATTTAGTTAATTCCCGGCTGTATAATTTTTTATATTAAACATTAGGTGACAATATAAGTTTTAGAATCATTGGCTGAGAAAATTCATAAAGGTATCAAATAATGAATTCAATATCGTATATATTTTAGTTTTCTGATTTTAGCTGTGATGGCATAAAAAACATAAATATAGAATTAAAAAAAAACACCCTCCAAATATATAAAACGTACAAAATTATATGTGCTAGGTATATAATGAACAATGAAATCCTTCAATATCATTATCAACATAATGTAATTATGTTGTAGGTATCAAAATTTCGTTCTATCTAAATTGTTTCTAAATTTACAACATTTCTATTAGGTTTTCCGTTTATCGTGAAGATCGTTTATCAGGTTTTGCATTTATCAGATCTATCGTGAAGATCGTTTATCAGGTTTATCGTGTATCCTATCCTATCGTATCTTACGTGTATCCTATCCTATCGTGTTCTATCCTTTATGATGTCAAGAATAACGTTACGGGTACTGTAGAGTCCTATATTACATGTATAATAGTATAATGAAAATCCCTTTGGAGGCCAGAATCACTACCAAAAAAAAAAAACCCAACAAGGGCCAAAAAATATTTCACGAACATGATTTGAGTGGAAGCAACAAAAACAAACTACAAGTTTGAACCTGCAACGGTCAAACACCTAAAATCCGACAAGGAGACATCACACCCCCCTCTGATTTCTAGCAGAATCACCTACAAAAGTTTTTGACATAAAAAATATAACAAGGATATATATAAATTTAGCAAAAATTATCAAAAAAGTGACAATTTTACATAAGCTAAGTAGCTATGTTAATGAAAGAAGAAAAACAATCAGCAAACAACAAAAAAACCCACATACACACATAGTTCATTGAATAACAGGAAATGTATACTTCTATCCACATGGCACATATATATGATTTTAATCACTCTCAAGAAGCAATACAAGTTTGGTAACTGCATGGTCTCACATAGATGGCATGCCTATTTTCCCTGTATATATGACGACCTCAACTTTGTGAATATGTCCATCCTTACTAGTTGTATGCATGCACATTCATTGTCCTTCACTAATACTATATTATGTCACCTGATTTAAGTTCTGTAGAAAGCCCTTGCCTCTTACTGCATGATTAAAATTTAAACGATGAAGATACCCGGATCTCTATTTTCTCCAGAATTTATCCACTAGTAACTGCACACGTTTCCAAACCGATTTGAGTGCCTTTTTGTAACCAAAGTTAGAAATGGATCGATGTCATGACCAGACTTCATAGTAAGTATTCTTTATGGTGTGAGCACATCAGGGGCTTCAGGATCTGATGACATATCAATAAGCGGCCTATTATTGACTATTGCACATATTTCAGCCATGAGAGTAACCAACACGTCATGTATGAGATCCTTGTGTGTATGCTGTAGGAGCATGGAGATTAGTATCCTCTTTGCGGTGCCTAGATCTCCCATGCTCCGCCCATATTGGAGCATGCAGTGGTTTGAATTTCCAAATGGTATGTTAGCTTGAAAGAAATTCTGCAACAGGACCCTCCTCTACAAATTCAGCATCAACTGAAAGGGAATCTAACACATGGACAAAGTTTATCCCACTATCACACCGGAATTGGGTAACAGGACTGCGAATTGCAATGAAACGCCTCTCAGCATTAATGAACGCTGAACTTGAAAGCTCTTCAATGATCTCAATATGGATAGCCCTGGTAACTAGCCATGGAAACAATAAGGCCCAGTGCTTTTAATTGGCACTCTCTCCTTTGGTACGATGGTATACAACTGGCCATGGACCAAAGGTGTCAACACCTACATAAGAAAACCTGGGATGGATAGAATGATACCAAATGGGGGAGTGATGTCATTTCTGTTCTTTTTCCCATAATGGTCTGTAAGAAAATTTTACCACTTGACTGAGTATGCTGAATAGGCTTGTGTCACAGCTGACAGTCAACATCGGATAGCACCTAACCTTGACTCAGCTTCCTTGAGCTCACATTTTACTTTTAATAATGTACGACTAGCTCTAAGCTCTGCTTTCTTTCTCATGAGTTCAGCCTCCTCTGCAGCATATTTATATCAATTTTTTGCTAACAGACTGCTAAACTTGAGGGGATACTCACGTTCCAATAATATGTACATCTACAAATGGCAATGAAGCAATCTACAAAGTTTCAAGTCTATCCGATAAGCCATATAGGAGGAGAAGTGTTCACTAGATTTTGTGACAGACAGATGGACGGACAGTGCAAAAACAAGAGGGGAGACTTAATGTGATGTACCATTCATGAAGTATTAAACAAAGCCATTTGTTATCCTGTGTGTAAAGATAATGACCATCTTCAAATTAATTTTTTTTTCTGTATTAGGTCAGTGACTGTGGATATGACGCAAGAAAAGAAGCAGAGGAATTCATCCGAGAGAAGAAGGACAAGAAATGCCTACAAGTTCGTTTCATTGATGATGTCATTGGTGAGTGAAAAAATTCTTTTATCATGGTACATGTATATATCATTTATGTTAAAAAGTTTTTTGCATATCGATTATGAAAAACTATGTGATTAAATGTGAGTGCCTCAGTACTTCCACTACACCAAAGTTCCCTTTCACCACTTGTGCAGCACAAACCATGACCTATTTTTGAATCGGCTCATGAAGTGAGATGCTCAACCTATTACTGCTGTCGCAGATTTTTAGTGGCTCACAAACTTTTCTGTTGATTCTTACACTGACTGCAAATAAATTATAGGCATAAAGGTCATCATCATTTTGTGAGCTTTTCTGATCTCCTGTTGTCCATCGTCTGTCTGCTGTCCTTTCCGTCTGTCTGTAAACTTTTCAAAAAAAAAAACATCCTTGGGTGAAGGGCTTTTAAGTTTGTTCAAATGAAGGGCCATGCCCCCTTTAAAGTTATAAAAAATTATGTGGGAGTACCTTTCTCAAATTGCGAAATGCACCAGTGAGTGGATTTATTTACAATCGGTGTGTTAACTACGGAAAAGTTTTTATCATTGCAGAACATACATACATAACATAAACTTTGATTTGTTGATTTGCCATCATGACTCTGTGCAGCAGCCAATCAAATGACCGGCACATATTAATTACATACGATTATTTTTCAGGCAAGTTTGCCCACGGGTGATGAGTAAAAACCGAGATCACCCATGGGTATCTGATGATGCCTTGGGTGAAGGGGATTCAAATTTGTTCAAATGAGGGACCATTTCCCCTTTCAAAGGGGATATACATAATCACAAAAATGCAAAAATAAGGTGGTGTCATTTAAAAATCTTCTCAAGAACCACTGGGCCAGAAAAGCTGAAATCTACATAAAAGCTTCCTGACAAAGTAGAGATTCAAGTTTGTTAAAATCACGAACCCCCTCCCCACCCCCCACCCCAGGGGTAGGGTGGGGTCACAATAGGGGATCAAAATTCTACATGCAAATTTAATGTATAGAGATCCAAACTTGGCACAAAGCATCCTTAGATGAAATGTATGCATTAATATGAAAGCTAGGCCAAACCCATATACAAGGGCATATGATAATGAATTTGTAGTCAAGTTTGATAATTAAGTTTGATAATAAATGAATTTTTAGTCATTACCTTTGAAAAGTTTTTTTCTGAACGAAGCTGCTTGTATAATGATAGTTTTTCTCAAAGCTTCCCTGTTTATTGCTAGGAACTGCTGCTCAGGTGAGCGATGTGGCCCATGGACCTCTTTTAAAAGAAATCTTTTATATGATAGAAAAGTAAATATCTTTCATTGGTTGAAAAAGCATGGTAAATAATATGATGAATATTAAGATCCATGGAATTTTATTTGGCTGTTCATGATAAATTTTTTTATTTACAGGTTGTAAGTATCAGATTTGCTACAATGTTACACTTTTAAACATCGACAACATGAATAAGCACACAGTAAATATACATAGACTATGTATTGGGGAATGAAATGCTCTCGAATTTCACCTGAAAGAAAGCTGAGGTTTATAATGTGCACACCCTCCTCTAACAATAAAAAAAAAATCTGGAAAAATGTGACCAGTATTGCATTCAACATAATACAGGTATAAATGTTAAGTGTAATTATGCATTATTCCAATTGTATCTTTTCTTAAAGACACAATTTTAAGCCACTTCCTTTGAAATTTAAAGATAAATTAAAAGAAAAAAAGAACACATACCACATATCCATCAAATGTAAAACTTATACGGTACCAATTTTGATGCACCAGATGCGCATTTCGACAAATAATGTCTCTTCAGTGATGCTCAACCGAAATGTTTGAAATCCGAAATAACTATGAAGTTTTAGATCTAAATATAGCCAAAAACAGCGTGCCAAACAAGTGGAGCCAAATTCGTCCAAGGATAAGAGCTTAATGCATGAGGGAGATAATAATAGACAATAGATCTGATAAGACACTGTCTTGCAGATTCAATCAAGGGCGTGAACTGGGCACCCATGCAAGCTCAGATGTGTTTATTGTAATTAACTGCAGATTAATCCACCCCTTTCATCTACTGCAAAAATGTGGTCACAGTATTTTTTCTTACTTACGAGTTGATAATAACATGTAGTAAAGATACAAACAGTCCAATATTTGCATTTTCGAATTATGGAAACCGATTTCAGTCTTATATATTTATATTACAAATCACATTTTCCTCTATGAACCAACCAATTTCAGCACGTGGCACAGTCCGTTCATATTGACTATGAACAGATTATGAACTAGTTTAATTAAAGCACGCGACTGAGAGAGCATAATGATTTGAAGAAATACAATTAACACTTAAAATGGTTACAAAGATCTCGCCAAGTCACACCTCGGATTAAAATTGTGAACTTGCGTGGATTATCATCCCAATCTTGTTGTATTCTAGCTCCAAAATACGTACACTGTGCAATGTTGATAAAAGGCAGAGTTAGACGAAGTGTGACATCCTATGTTTTTACGTACGTCACAATATGATTGTGACATAGGTGGATCTTAGGAGTTTGTTTTATGCAGCAAAATATTTCCAGACTTATGCAAGCAATGCAAAGAAATGGTGATTTAGTAAATGAATATAAATATAAGAAATACACATCACTTTTGAGCTGTTCATGGTCAATGTGAACAGATTTGGATTTGAGGCAAATTCTGTGAATCGTTCTAGCAATTCACAGAGAATTTGCCTCAAATCCAAATCTGTTCATATTGACCATGAACAGCTCAAAAGTGATGTGCATTTCTTAAGTGACTATATTTGAAATTCTTTGAACATTTTTTTTCCCTCATTTTCTTTTGATTCTTATTTTTTCGACTAACTGAAAAATTTCTAAACTACATGTATATATATAGACACTGAGAATCAGTACTGTAAAAAGACAGGAAATTCACAATGCAGTGGGGTTCAGTGATGTTAACTGAATTCATCATTGTAACATTAAAGTTTTAGCTTTTGAAATCTATTGATTTGGAAAACTTTTGTTGGATGGTATCTTTGTGGAACTTTGACGGTTTCCTGTTGTGATATATATTATTTTCCTTCAAATTCTGATCATTTGTACATTATGGATTGTTTAGCACAATCATGAATTAGCTATGACTCTTAAATTCACATCCATGTTGGATATGTAATTTAAATTTTGGCAGTTCATGTCATGACTTGGTCGACTTTAGTCACTTTACACAGACATGATGCATTAAAGTATAAATCCTGCTAAAAGAAGTGTACACTCACATACGTACACATGCATTGTGATGTAGAGCAGTAAAACATCTGCCAAAATTGTAAATTTCATGATCCCCTGGGTAGAGGTTCTGACTACTGAGGGTGGGGCCAAACTTGGTATATAGTGTTTTTGTGTAAAACATTTAATTAACATCTTTAATGTTATTGATACTAAATCAAGACTAAATATATACTTTTAGGATCCTCCTTTACCACTTTTGTAAATTTCATGATTCTAGGGGTAGGGATTTTGGTATCGGGGTGCAGGGCCAACATAGATTTGAAACTTTGTACAATGCTTCATTGCCATTTGTAGATGTGCATATTGTAGTAACAGGAGGATCCAATTGTTAACCTTAAAGTTATAGTGGATCTGAGGGATGTAGCTGCATAACTGTAGCTCTCCGAAAAAAAATTATGTTGACAAAGACCGGCCTGTCAACAAATTTTTTTCCGGAGAGCTACAGTTCTGCAGCTATGAGGGATGGAGGGTGTAAATAGTTTGTGAACACTTCTCCTATGTGGCTTATCGGGGTTCATGTCTATGTTCCTGCTCATGCTTTCTCTTCCATACCATACAGTACATTAAGGGGAGGAAGTTTCATTTGGAGCTCTTCCAATTTTGGGAGTTGGGGATACATTTGTTTTTTTATAAAAACAATCTCTAGTGTAATTTAAATTTGTTTAATTGCTCACCTGAGCTGATGGCTAAAGAGAGCACTTTGTAAATTTGTAAATTTCATGATCACAGGGGAGGGGGGTAGGATATTGATTCCAGGTTAGTGCCAATATTATTATAGTGATTATTATCTATCATCTGAACGACTGCTTTAAGTTTGCTAATACGATATTGGAAAGGATTTACCAAAGTTGCGAATTTTACAACTTCAGGTATCATATGTAAAGTCTTTCATCAGAGTATAGACACTTTTGCTGAATTTTTAGCTTCGATTAATTGATATATGCAGAACAGGAATTTTATTCTAGATTTCATAGCCGTTGGGGGCTATAGTGATACTTTTAACTAATATAGGTGACTGATAAGGCCTGTGGGCCTCATGTTTTTTCATGCCGGCACATGGATCACTTTGTCCAGAGTCTGTCATGCAACAAATGGTTGGAGCAGCAGGCATGTACATGTACTGCTGTAGTTGTTGTTTTTATTGAATAAAGATAATGCTAATTAATTCCTTTATTGAAATATTTATTCACTTTGTATTTCAGGGAAAGGTGTTTTTGCATTAAGAGACTTTTCTAAAGGAGAATTTTTGCTGGAGTATGAAGGAGAGCTTCTTAATTTCAAGGAAGGATCTAGGAGAATGAAGGAGTATCCACAACACCTAGGAAGTTACATTTACTTGTTTAATTTCAAGAACAAGAAATTTTGGTAAGTTTTGTTTGATGAATGCTTTATATCCAGAGTTCTTGAAATTTCTTTTCAAGTGTCAGCCCAAACAAAATTTTGTCAGTCCAGAGAAAAAAGGTTTTTATAAATTTTATTTATAATCAACTACATGTGTAATTGTATTCAATCTCCATCTCAGCTATAAGTTCATAAATTATCTTTTCATAGCCTTTCTCATCTTCCCTACACTCTGAACGAATCTTCCTCACTTTCACTATCTGAGTCACTTTCTTGCTCTATTTCTCTCTCACCCTCCACTTCTCTCATCCTCCATTTCTCTCTCTATCCTGTATATTCCTCACAACTTCTCTCTCATCTTCCTCTGCAATCATTGTAACTATACTCTTTCTTTCACTTTTGCCCGGGTGTAGTTGGACACTGAAGTGAGCACTTTCTGTTGTCTGGCGTTGGCGTTGTTGTCATCATAAACTTATCACATTTTCATTTCTTCTCTAGAACAATTTGGCCAATTTAAATTAGACTTGGCACAAGTCATCCTTGGGTGAAGGGGATTTATGTTTGTTCAAGTGAAGGACAGTGCCCCTTTTCAAGGGGAGATAATAGTGAAATTGCAAAAATACAATGACAAATTTCAAAAAATCTTCTCCAGAACCAGCTGGCCAATTTCCATCAAACTTGGTACAAATCATTCTTTCGTGAAAGGGATTCAAATTTGTTCAAATGAAGGGCCATGTCCCCCATCAAAGGGGAGATAATCACAAAAATACAAGAATAGGGTGGGATCATTTATAAGTCTTCTTCTCAAGAATCCCTGGGCCAGAAAAATTGAAATTTACAGGAAAGCTTCATGATATAGTGCAGATTCAATTTTTGTTAAAATCATTGCCCTCGGCGGTAGGGCCACAATAGGGGATCAAAGTTTTACATGCACGTATATTGTGAAAATATCCCCCCCCCCCTCAAAGAAGAGGGACATATTGCTTTGCACTGGTCTGTTGCTTGGTCGGAAGACCACATGTTGTGTGCTCAATATCTTGAGAACCATTCACTTTATCATAATGATATTTCATATGTAGGTCAGTTATGAGAAGAAGAGGACCCCTATTGTTTTTCAGGTCCAAAGGTCAAGGGTCAATCTTATCTGGGCATAGGAAGACACTGTCCGCTCAATATTTGAGAATCCTTTGCTTGACAGACATCAAGCTTGGTACACTGGTACATCCTAAAGAGTAGATAACCCCTATTGATTTTGAAGTCACATGGTCAAAGGTCAAGGGTCAAACTGGACATAGGAATATACTGACCACTCAATATCTTGAGAACCCTTTGCTTAACAGACATCAAACTTGGTATATTGGTACATCTTTTGGAGAATATGAGTCCTATTGATTTTGAGGTTACATGGTCAAAGGTCAGGGGTCAAACTGGACCTAGGAATATACTGTCCACTCAGTATGTTGAGAACCCTTTGCTTGACAGACATCAAATTTGGTGTGCTGGTGCTTCTTGAGGAGTCAATCCACTCTGGACATAGGAGGATATTGCCTGCTCAATATTTTGAAATGGTTTGGCGCTACTATCAATTAAATGATGCATGTGTATAACCCTTTTCAATTTTGCACCATATGGGGGGCATACATGTTTTACAAACATTTCTTATTTTTGGCAAGACCTTAGTATTTCATGTAATGCAATCACCAATGGTGTGTGAATTTGATCTTGCAGTCAGACTTACTTTTGAAATCTCTGACCTATGTAATATCTCCCGAACTATTCAAGGTATATCTTTCATATTTTATATTTCATGTTCTTTATGGCAAGACATTGTTTTATGTTGGTGTTTGACCTTGTGACCTTAACGTACATATGATAAAAATCTGACCTATTCGATATTTCCTGTACTATATTAGATAGAGCTTTTATATTTTGTATATAGATTTTGTATCATACTGTGATCTACATTTTGACCTTGATCTTATCCAGATGTTTGTCATATTGGTGTTGAAGCATCTCTTGTGTTATGTGAATTCATTATCAATTATGTTGTGATCCTTTGGGCTAAGATGGGGCCACAATATGGGGTAAAATTTTTCATGGGAATAAATATTGATTGGAATAAATATTGATTAAAAAAAAAACTTTTACAAATCACAACAGCTGAACAATTGCAGGACCAAAGTGACTCATGTGAGCGATGTGGCCGATGGGCCTCTTGTTCCATTTCTAAAAAACAACACCACTTTCTAAATATACGATATATAGATATATATGTATAAATGAATTGTGGTTTCTTTGAAGGATTGATGGAACATTTTCCAAGCAAACTGGAAAATTTGTGAATGATGCAGAGAAAATGGCGAAAGAAAATAATTCCGTCATGAAATTAATGGAGGTAGACGGGAATCCTCACCTTGCCCTTTTTTCTACCAGGAAGATTTTTAAAGGCGAGGAGATTTGTTATGATTATGGAGAAAAAAACCTGCCATGGAGGAAAAAGGTGAATTTAAGGAAATCTTATTGGGTTACTGTAGAGCTATTTTCATGACCTCTGCAGTGTTGGCATCTTTGTCAAAGAAAATTTCTTCTATCTTTTCAACCAAGGGGGATAGGATAGGGTGGGGCCAAAATCATTATAATGATTATTGTCTTTGTTTGCTGTTAAGGTATAAAAACTAAATGCATATTTAGGTAAAGCAGGAATGGATGTACATGTACCAAAATTATGAATTTTGCAACCTTAGGGTTTTTACTCTAGGACAGATTCAAATTAGTCATATCATGTAAATGTTACATAAATTATATTATACAATCCACTCCACTTATATTGAAGTCGGTTATATTGAACTATCAGTTATATTGAAGTTAAAATAAATCTCCCAGTAGCAATATTTGTATAGTTCAGAACTTTGGATATAATGAACAATTCAAGTCGGTCCCCTGAATTTCAATATATCCGGAGTAGACTGTATAAAACCTTTCATCAGTATAGGCACTTTCGAGGGCACTTAAGTTTAAGAACACATCTTGTTTTATGCTGATGCTAGCTTAGATATGCAGAATAGAATTTCATAGCCCCTGGCACTAGTGATACTTTCAACTAATACACTAGTGTCCGATAAGGCCCATGGGGCTCTTATTTTTGGGGTACCAAATTTCTAACCTTGTGAACGTGACCTTAGTCATATTGGTGTTTCTGCATCCGCATATTGTGAGAATTTAAATTTGGTTATGTTGGGACCCTTTCAGGCTAGGTAAAAAAGATCTTGTTATCTTCTCTTTAAAAAAATGTCTTAAAAAATCATTAACAGCTGAGCAATAATAGGGCCACCATCATCATCTTCATATTTTTGGCTGGGTTGCACAACATGCACCCGGCTTGTAAAATGGTGAATGGCATGCAGGTGTCCCTGTAATAGAGTACCTGTGTAATCAACTCCTCTCACACTTCGAACGTGACATTCCTCAAACTTTGTACAGCTGTTATGGAAGCATTGAAGATGTGGATGCATGTGTCTTTTTGGAACTGATCGGACATTCTACGAAAATTTACATGTAATTGAACTTTGTCGTTTTTATGTGAGCATGCATACATGTAGTACCTACTTTGTGTAACCAACTCCTCTCACAGCTTTTACTTGACATTTTTCAGACCTTGTACATTATAGTGATTATATAAACATTGAAGATATTCATGTGACATTTTAAATGTGCTTCTGGTTTTTTTTTAAAATCTTCATGTAAATTTTCTAGTATGTTTTGTAAAAAGGTTACCTTCATAATCTGGCTTCAGTGTATTTTTATTTCATCTGGATCCATGTACTGCTGTCTTTATGATAGATAACATATTGTAAAGCAACCCAGCCATTTCTGTTCTGGAATCAATTTTCATGTTTCAATATTGTTATTATCACCTACAAATGGTGCTGACTTCCAACTGATTTGATATACATGTGAGCATATTCTATGTATGATGAATTTTTTACTGTAGGCTAGCTACTGACAAATAAGTCGAAATTACAGGGGTTTCAACAATCTCATTTAAAGTCAGCATTTCACAAGTTTTTAGTCGTTATAATTATGATCTTATTTGCAACCTTTGATATATTAGGTCGAATGCTGTTCGGTGTGTTTTATGCCATTTGTTGGGCTGTTCTTTACATACTTCGCATACTGATTTTTACTACAGATTACTTTAAATAAAGAAGTGGACTCTATTACAATAAGGTACATGTATCTATATATTTCAGAAACAAAGAAATAGAGCTGAAAAGAAAGAAGATGTTAAGGTAAGCTAGGATGTAATTTAATTTTATCTGATATTGAAATTGTGATAGAAGTAGCATTTTCGTGAAATGTTACAGTAAATAAAATCACAGTGTAGGATATTCCATTCCATCTTTTGCAAAAGGTGGCATATGTACTAAATCAGGGATCAAAATAAGTTAATGTAGTGAAAATCCTATATGCATACATAAAATACTTACTGTCTCAAAACACATGGTTATTATGTTAGAAACAGTTGAGAAGATATCTGAAATTCCCAATTCTACCATTCTTTTTTATAGAAATTTTTTTGTCAGTGCACGAGGAAATGTAAAAAATATTTAGTGAGGCTGAAGGCCACCCAAAGCAATGAAATGTGTGGACACATGTTTATTAATTGCAGCTTAAGTGATATCATGAATAGGTTTAACAGGACAGTACAAGCGTGGGGCTATACAAGTTCACTCAAACAGTACAGAGGAGTATTTAGGAAAATAAAGTTTTCAGATGGATAGTGAAAAAGAATAGTTGTTTGGGAAGTGAAAATAGGAAAAGAACAGGGCTTGAAACTAACTTTTCGGTCAGGCCAGACTAATGGACAACATTTTCCATCAGTCTGCAGAGAAATTGATTAGTCCGCCACTTGAATTGAAACTTTTAAGTAAATAAAAAAAAATAACAATGCAAAACATTTATTGTTTGACTTTCCGAACTGTTCACACAAGGAACAAAACAGCAACTGTTTCTCATGGCCATACCACAACCATTTACACTGAAAACTTCTTGACTGTTTCTCCTTTCCAGTGTCACACTTGGCCCAGGTGAGCTTTTCTGATCGAAATTTGTCCAATGTACATTGGTGTTGTAAACTTTTTTTTATTTTCATCTTCTCCAGAACCACAGGGCCAATTTCAACTAAACTTGGCACAAAGAATCCTTGGGTGAAGGGGATTCAAGGGGATTCAAGTTTCCTCAAATAAAGGACCATGCAAAAATAGGGTGGGGTCATTTAAATTTTTTTTCAAGAACCACTGGGCTAGAAGAGCTGAAATTCATATGAAAGCTTCCTGACATAGTGCAGATTCAAGTTTCTTAAAACCATGCCTCCAGGGATAGGATGGGGCCACAATAAAGGGATCAAAGATTTACAAAAATCTTCTCAAGAACCATTGGGCCAGAAAAGTACAAATTTATCTGAAAGCTTCCTGACATAGTGCAGATTCAAGTTTATTAACATTATAGCCCCCCGGGAGTAGGATGGGGCCACAAGAGGGGATCAATATTATATTCAAATATGTAGTGAAAATCTTTAAAAATCTTCTTCTCAACCATTGGGCCAGAAAAGTTTACCTTTACATGAAAGCTTCCTTACATAGTAAAGATACAAGTTTGTAAAAAGCATGCCCTCAGGGGTAGGTTGTGGCCACAATATGGATGAAAATTTTACATGGAATATGTAGGGAGATCGAATCATTAAATATGGGCCAAGTTGACTTAGGTGAGCAATATGGCCAATGGGCCTCTCCCATGGGCCTCTTGTTCTTGCTTTCGTAGGAATTTTTCTGAGTTTTGTGACAGGATGAGGCCAATGCCTTTTACGTATTTCATTAGATTGGCAGCGGTAGTACAGCACTGTGGCAGAACACTCACTTCATAATGAGAGGTTGTGAATTTGAGCCCTGCTTTTTTATTTCATTTTATTCAGGTATAAGATATCACAGAATGTCACGTAACAAATTGAAACCTGGCATAATCTATAGCACTATGCAGTTATAACAGTTAAAGAATAAGTGACTGTATGAATAACATGACAAATGATGATATAATAACCTAAGGATAAACCATAAAAGCTTAGATTAGCTTATTTCCAATGGGGTCCTTATATTTATATAACATATGATCAACAGACAAAATTATAAGAATAAACATTACATGACTAACAATTGGAATTTTGCTCATGCCATGTCCGCGTCAAACCTAAGATATAAAGATAAGTCTCTGTGATGATTGCTCCTTCGCCAAATGCTCAGCGTCTTTTAAAAGTGAAAATCATGGGTCTTTTGGATATGACCTTAAAACCAGGGATTCTATACTATTCATAAGATTTGGGACTTTCCAGAAAACAGAATTAGTAAATCAGGACAAATTTTAAAAGTCAATCTTTCTGCTTTTTAATTTTGGATTTTAAAACCATTTTAAACATTTCACAGAGGGATTTTTTTTCTAACGTTGAAATAAATCTATAGATTCGGACTGATAGTAAAATGAGTCAATGTGTCCACCGTGATATCGACTGATGGACATACGTAAGTTTCGAACCCTGAAGGAAGATTATTGTGGTCAATTGAATAGAAGATGGGCAGTAAACAATCAGCAAAGCCAGCAGCGCTAGAGGCTGTTCACATAGCATTGAATTTCTAAAGATTAGGACAGAAAAAATTCAAGATTACACATGTTGAATGACTATTCTGCTTGGAAGAAAATTCCCATAATTCTAATGACTAGATCCTTTTTTGATGTGGTAAAGTCATTTTTGGACCTGCATGAAATTATGAACTTACTTGAATAATTCAAAGAACTTGAGCCTGAACAAGATGTAAGGCTCACGGCGAGTGTGACTGGTCGACAGGGGATGCTTACTCCTCGTAGGCACCTGATCCCACGTTTGTTATATCCAGGGGTCCGTGTTTGTCCAGCTCTTGATTTTGTATTCCTTATAGGAGTTATCACTGTTATCTTCACTTTTTCTTTTTACATTAAACATTATATATGAATAACCAACCAAACATTTTTTTGCAAAACAGACTTTTTTTTGAAAATCTTTGAACAAATGACTGGCCATTACATGAAGTATGAACTTTATGTTAATTTTATTTGCTCTAGAAATAAGTTTTTGGGCGGGTTGCACAATGTGTAAACGACTTATAGAATGGCCCAGTGAATGGTGAGCAGGCGGGTTGGCGAGTGACCACCCCTGTAATAGGGTACCTACTTTTTGTAATCAACTCCTGTCACACCTCTAACTTGACATTCCCCAAACTTTGTACGGTTGTTATGGATACATTGAAGATGTGCATGTGTCTTTTTGAAATTGATCAGTTTTCGAAAAATTTACATGTAGTTGAACTTTGTCATTTTTAAAGCAGGTCTTGAATAAACGGTATCTATTTTTGTAATAAACTACTCTTACAGCATTCATTTGAAATCCTTCAGACCTTGTACAGCTGTTATGGAAGCATTGAAGATGTTGGAAATGATCGGACATTCTTTGGAAATTTTACATGTACATGATATGGCAGAGATTTTTTTAAGGGTCTGTAGAGGGCTGAAATTTGGCCCTATTCCCAATGCTAAAAAACAGGTGTTTTCCCAAAATGATGCCTAAAAATTCCAATATGATGGATGATTTGATGAGAATGATAAGAGAATATGCCATGTTGCCCCACATGCAAATGTTGGTCCAACAACAGTGCCACTCTGTTGCAAAAAATTTGTGACTTTTTTTTTCTGCCAAAGACCCGAAATTAAAGATTGTTTAAGCCATGCAGCCACATTGATGATAAATGTAAAAATATCAATTGGTTAACTTTTTACTTATTTTTCTTATTTTTTGTATGAAACAAATTTCCCAATTTTAATCAAATATCGCTATTTTCCCCAAACTTGAAGGCCCTGGCCCCTGGATTTAAGGGGTAAAAATTCCCTGCATAGTTGAACTTTGTCATTTTTTAAGCATGCAGGTACCTACTTTGTGTAACCAACTCCTGTCACAGCTTATACATAACATTTTTCAGACCTTGTACATTATAGATGTTATAAAAACATTCAAAATATATATGTGACATTTTAAATGTGTTTCTGCATGATTTTTGAAAAATTCTACATTTAATATCTTATTAGATTATGTTATGGCGCTGTCCGTGCATCTGTCTGTTCGTCCGTCCGTACGAGGTCATGTTTTCTGGACTTTTTTCCCTAACAGATGCATGTACGACTTTAGAATTTGCATGGTCACAATTTATCCCTCAAGAAGTGTAAGAGTGAGTTTGAATTTCAGCTGGATTGGTCCATCCTTGACCTACTTTTTGGGCTAAAATTAGGTCAAACATTATTTGTTTGTTTTTTCATTATGGATACAGATATTGCCCTGACATTTAGTCACAGGCTTCCTCTTGGAGGATTACAAGTTCAGTTTGCATTTCAGCTGGATTAGTCCATCCTTGACCTACTTTTGGGCTAAAAATTGGACAAACATTTTTCTGGTTTTTTTTTTTTTTTTTTTTACATTACTGATACACATATTGCCCTGATATATAGTCAAAGGCTTTCTCTTGAAAAAATTAATACAAGTGCAGATAATATTTCAGCTGGATTGGTGCACTATGACCTACTTTAGGGATAAAAGTATAGCTAGGTCAAACGGTTTTCCAGATTTTTTTTGGTATGGTCACAAATTTTGTCAAAACCTCCCTCTCAGAGAAATACATAATTAGTTCTCATTTCAAACATTTCAACTTAAAGGACACAACGCATGTTTCTAAACTTTTTCTTTTTTTCAGCAAAATTAACTCTTTTTATGCCTAAAACTACTTTAAATGTGTTTTAAATGAAATATTTTGCGTAGTTTTCGAGTTTGAAAGCGATGAAATTCAAATCTTGCGATATGCATATTTTCTTTCGCTAGTTTACGCGCCATTTTGTGTGACGTCATATGCGCCCTCGGGTTTGAAAACATCTATTGGCCATTTCATAAACAGATTAGATTTAATCGACAAAAAACCAATTGTCACGTTAATGGCTTGTAAATAATAATGCATTAAGATGTTTTGTGCCGTGCTCGGGTGTACTAGTTGTCGGTAGAAAGGATTTAGACTGAGTATTTTTTAATTTTTCGAAGGAAGGTACGAGAAAAAAGACGTGGATAATTTTTTTGTTGGAGCAAGAACTTTACCTTAAAAAACACACCTAGTCACCTTTTCAAACATCGCTTGGACAGAGACCCTGATAAACTGCGAGAAAATGGATATATCGAAGCTATAAGCACTGGTAGGCCTATAGCATACATTCTGTTTTGCTCTTCAAATTCAATACACACTCGGATCAACTGACCTTCACCTTGTAACAACATATATCGACGATACAATGTAACTTCTACCAACAGGTAGATTTACAACGACAAAGAATAAAGATACAAAATAATTGAACTTTTAATTATACAAATAATAGAATATTGTATTTCCTAACTTTAAATTGAATTATAAAATTATTTCTTTATTGAACTCGTAGCATCTTGAGTGCGTCAGTAGGCTATAACGCCGGGCTCCCACTTCGTACTTCCTAAAGACGTGCAGATCACAATTCAAAAATAGTAATAAGATTGCTTTATCAAAATAAAATAATGTGATTACCACTTTAAATTTGAATATTTTTATTGATTTGTGTGTGTGTTGTCTTTTTCTTTCTTTCCGAATTGCACGCGTGACAATAGCTTGGCATAGGGCCTAGTTGTCAACAATTTAACGTATCATGATTTGTCTAATCCAAAACTAAATAATGATTTCACTGTTTATTTTAGAAAAACAGCGCCAATTACAGATGTATAAAGGAATAACATCCCCAAACAGTTTGTAGACAGCGGCCCATATAAACATTATTTACTCACAATATTGCCGATTTCACTACAAGCTTTACTTGCTATATTTGGGTATTTGCATCGTTATATGTGTGCACTGGTGGCGAACACATATAAAACTCGGACAATTTATCAACATCGATTTAAATGTTGCCCATGGTAAATTAATTAGGCCCCTAAAAGTTGAGATTTTAATAATATCTCGCAGTACTTTCACAATCTGAAGGGCGCATGTGACGTCACTGTACCACGTGACTACCTACCTAATTAACTTGACTTTTTGAAATCGGGGCTTAAATTTAAGTCTATATTGTGGTTAAATATCGCAAAATTTCGGCAAACGAACTATTAGAATTAATTACTATAAGCATAAAGAAGACAAAATGCATGTAATATTGTATACTTTGAAAACATGAGATGTGTCCTTTAATTGGTGCATCATGACCTACTTCAGGGCTAAAAGTAAATCAAATGGTTTTCTGGACTTTTTATCATCATAGATGATACTGCACCTACATTTTGTCACAATCTAACCTCATTCTCACAGAAATGCATAATCAGTTTACATGTCGGATGGATTGGTGCACCATGACCCACTTTAAGGCTTTCCTATTCAGAATGTGTGTTGTATCAATTCAGAGTGCACAATATGCCTCCAGGTTGAATTTCACTGTCTGATGGGCTTATGTTGTACCGTTTGTGGTACTCTTGTTTCAGTATGTTTTGTACTGCTATCTATGATACATAACATTTTTTAAAGCAACCCGGCGATTTCTGTTCTTGAATCAATTTTGTTTTAATACTGTAGAACCAGTTTGAAATTCTAGGTCTATTAGTATTTTTAAAGTATTGTCATGAACCCATGCATTTGAAAAAGGAGAAGATTAGGAAGATACCTTAATGATTGTGATATTTTTATTTTTTAGATAAAGGATTGTACAGTGGTGTTAGAAAAATTAGATTTGAGATCCTTAAGAATTGACAAAGATAAAGGTAAGCAATACATACAATAGAGCATTACTTGATGCAACAATGAAGACATCTTCATTGGCAGATGATTGTTGACATGTTTTGAACTACAATAAAGAAAATGCAATTGAAGCAATATTAGTTGAAATCTGAAAATTTTATTTTGATTTAAAATGTGCTATTATGATAGTTTTGTATGTACCTTTAGTCATAATCGTTAATAAATATTTTAAGTTTAACATTTTATAAAAATTCTATTGAATATATAGCAACACCAAAATGAAAGGTAATATAATTGCTTTATCCTGGCAATATGTACATGTTAATAGACCCTGAAGTGTGCTACTACACCATTATAACCATTCTGTTCCCGATAAGAACTGTTCCTTTCCCACATCAAACTGTTTCGTTCAAACCGTAAAGCGTTTCAGTGATTTTAGGTTCGAATATCGGCCCTTTCCCCCAAAAAAAATTACCAATTTTTTTTCCAATTCAACTTGCACTTTTCCCAATAATAAAACCCGGCGAAAACATATTTGTGAAAAAACAAGTTCCGTGTGAATAGTTTACGTATGACGTGACAAAGACGCATAATATTCTAGATGGTTTTGAAAGAATAGTTGAAATTTTAATTTAAGAGTTTAACAATTTAAGGCCAAATAGAATTGAAATTATGGTTTTCAGGCCCGCACACATCCATTTTGAGGTTGCTGTATTGCTGATTTTATAGATTTCAATAAATAAGATGTTGGTAATGCGCTTATTTATCTAGGGGGAAAAATCTGCATTCTTTATGAATTTCACATTTTGCATTCGGAATTCTCTTGCATCTTTGTAACTTCCGAATCACAGCCACTTGGGTTCATGAGTAATGGTTATATTCCCAATTCATAAGGTTCCATGATAGCTTAAAGTGGCTGAAAATTGTAAAACTCTCTTCACAAGTATGACAGCCATTTAGACCGGTGCCACTATGACGTCACTATTCCAAATCGTCAAGTTAATGTGGTTTTGGTTTGGATACTGTGTGTCTTTATAAGATTTGTTATTAGCATAATTTGTGTATTATATTGAATTATTATTTATCAGAATTAATTTTTGAGCCTCTAAATCGTTTTGGGTCATTCATCCTTTTTGGGTATTTAGTGCCAGTGGTTTCAAAATAGTGAAAGTGTTGGAAAAATTAAAATGAATTACTTTTTCTTTTGAGTACTCATGTACTTATTAATAATTTTGTATTCGTTACCTGAACCTTCTGAAGATTACTTGAGTAACAGGTTACTGATTGATAATTATGTAATTTTTATGTCTCTAATAAACTACAAACTTTTTGAAATTTTATGGCCCCGAGTTTAATTTGTCAAACAATTTTCTATTTCTAGTTTCCCAGCAAGTTGATGAGATTTGGTCGCAATCAGCAACAACAGATTTTGTTTTAGGAAATGTCCATGGAATCAACATCACTGACCGTGATATTAGATCCCTTCAAGGAAATGAATGGCTTACAGATCAGGTATACATAGTTTTCTCTAATTCTATACATCTTAGCAGGAGGGTGAGAATATAGCTACAATGTATAAGCAAAATATCATAATCTAGCCCAAATGTACAACATTTATTGTAATGTATTTTATAGAATATTTAATTATTTTTCATGCAAGAGTGTAAAATGTTTATATTCAAAGTATTTGACCTGTATTTTACAAAACTGGGACAATTTTCATTTTCATTAAATTATCTGATCTAGTTGTACATTCGAACAATATGTGTTATCAGAGTTTATGAAATTTGAAAAATTTCGTCACTAATTTTGGCCTGCAGGTGTCACAGTTTTGCAGGCCATTTTCAATATTTGTTAGTCAAATTAGTTTACAAAACTAACCCCAACCTAACTCTTGTTTGTGATTGGTATGAATTTGCAGATCCTTTCTAAAAGTGTTGTTGTAGATACATACAAAAATTTTGATCATGCTCCCACCAAATGTGAATAAAAATTTAGCCAGATGTCTTGTGCCAGATTTTATCCAGGGTCATTAACCAAATGTCTGTTGTGAAAGAGTAGTGTATACTAGAAATGTAATTTTGGCAGAATTTAATACTGGAGTGCAGCTTAAGGTAGCTCATTACACTAAAATTTTATTTAATGGTTCATTAAAACACCTCTTATAAAGTATAATTTCACGATCAAAAGAGTGATAAAAGTTCTCAATTATTTTATATGAATTTTCTTGTGATTTTTCCGGAATGATAAAAAAGGTGTTTTGTTTGCAAATAAGAGATTCTAGAGTCTAAATTTCACTGTGATTTGATGCATAACATGAATATCTAAGAAAACTCTTGTTTAAATTGTAGATATATTATTGATAATGCTAATAAACATTTTGAAGGTTAGTGTGATTATCAAATTTTTGGTTTGTTGAGTCCCAGCGCCGTATTAAGAGATTTGAGGGCATAAAGTTTTTGGTGTGTCTGTCTTTTTGTCAGCAAAAACTTTAACTTTGGTCATAACTTTTGAATGGATAATGATAGGGCTTTCATATTTCATATGTGTATTTCTTTTGACAAGGCCATTCTTTTGGAATCTGTGGGGATCTGGGTTAGAATAGATCCTCAGTACCCCTTGCTTGTTGTAAGAGGTGACTAAATGGGGTGGTCTTTTGGATGAGACTGCAAAAACCGAGGCCCCGTGTCACAGCAGGTGTGGCACAATGAAGATCCCTCCCTGCTCAAAGGCCGTAAGCGGCAAGCATAGGCCTAAATTTTGCAGTACGTCCTTCCTCCATATGAGTGAAAGATTCTCAAGTGGGACATTAAACAATATACAACCAACCAATCATTCTTTTGGTACCAAAATAATTGCCCTTGTGACCTTGAACTTGGAGTTTGACCTACATGTATACTTTTGCAACTATAAGATCACTGAGTAATTTAGCACATGTAATGTATTTCCCTCTCCATGTACAATTTGTGTTTCATGTCATTGTATGCTGTTCTTTAGATGTACCATGAATTAACACTTTAAAAAAGTGCGATACTAAACTCATTTGAGATCTTAAGTTGTAACAGTTTTTGTAATTACTTTGCTGCTGTATGGGAGCATCAAATCTTGTATTCAAATGCATATTGTTACTACATGTATATGTACAAAACAAGTTATGAATATATATGTGTGAGGGTTTTTTTCACATTTTGTTTTATGTGCATAGCTTTTGGGTATAAAAGTTATTTTGTTCATATAGGTCATTGATGGATATTTAAAGATCCTGTGTGAAGCAGAGATGGATAAGGGAAGGCTGGTTATGCATATTCCAGTGCAGACCATGACTTCCATATGTACAGGAAAGCAGTCATCGCATTCCAGGAAAATATTTTCCAAAGTAAGTGTTTAGAAATGAGGTAGTCAGTCATTATACTGAATGATTTACACATATATTATCGCAATTCACCTTTGAATTAGAACGCTTTACCCGATATAGTATTGCGTTGTGTGACGACACAATTGAATGAGACGATTGAACAGTTTGAATGACATGTTTGATGTAATACAACAAGAGTTTTCGTTGGCCGATTACAGCCCACCCACTTTCTCGAGCGGATTCAGGTGATCAGATAAGATGGACGGACTAGTAAATTACTAGCTGGAGAACTGTAGCTCTCTGAAAAATATTGTGACTGAACAGAGAGCTACAGATCCACTCCTTATAAAAACCTTCGATTTACGGCGCACAAAAAGCTGCGCACGGTTGAGGCCCTGATAGTGGTGTATTCTCAAAATTGTGTTGCTGTCTCATAAATTCAATATAAAAAAAATTTTAACAAATTTTCCTACTGTACTTGTGTCCAAACATACCTTCAAATATTCATTAAAAGTCGCACATGACCCGAAAACTCGCAGCGTCAAATGATTTTGTTGACGTAGCCTTGTTAGGTAACTGGTGAATTCGAACTCTGTTGCTATTGGTATCTATTCATAAAATTGGTTGTAAGTTATGTATTTGCCCTTCATTTATTATCATCATGAATAATTAATAGAAATTAAAAGATATAGTTTTTGTAAAGGTAAAATAAGCTCATGGTTATCGAAAATGCTACATAAGCCCATTATGGTCCTTAAAGGGACTGATTCACGATTTTCCCCAAAATTTTGTTTTTCTCTTTTAATGATTAAATTCTACTGTCTAAATGTGTTTGAAAGATTTCACATAAAAATTAAGGTTATACATTATCACAGAAGCTCATTTTAGAGTTTATTATTTGTTTTGTAAACAAAGATTGCAGTATGTTATTGTTTACGAATTTTTTAAAAGAAATGGATATGGATCTAATTTTATTATATCTTTCACATTTCAAGCATTTTTGGGGTAGAATGTGTCATCTAAATGTTAAAATTTGTAACTATGCAAAATAAAGATGCTTTATATTACAGAATCAATATTTCACTTGTTTGTTTGTTTACATAAAAAGACTCGAGTCTTTGTTTACATAACACATATTTAGGTTAATATATTGCTTTTACTCTTACATTAAGAAGGTCAAAATTTTGGTTGTCAACATTATAGATGAGTTATATTTTTAATTTTTAACATCAAAAATTAAAAATATCTTTATCAAAAATCGTGAACCAGTCCCTTTAACACTCGATCATGTGGCAGAGATGCAGACTGGCCCAGACTAATGAAAGCCGCATTGCCGTGAGTTTAACTATTTGAATAATTATCATGTAATGGAACTGGGATGATTTTTATGATCCTTAGCTCAAAAGCACTGGCCAAGTGGACTGCACTTGTTTTTTGCTCAAAGCAGGCAAAACAGAACAAGTTTGAGAAGAGAAAATGTGATTTATTTAGTAAATGACGAAAAGTATATACAGTACAGGGGGTCATTAAAACCTGCAAGTAAAAATTAAGATTATATGTTGTAAATGACTAGATGACCCCCTGTTACATACATCTATAAAATTAACATTGAGAAACATCCAATAGGGGGTCTAACAAGATGACCCCTATTGCATACACATATGTAAAAAGACTAGTATAAAAATATTGCCTGCCCACAAAAAAGGGTGGGTAGCAACAACAAATCAAAGGCCATGAATCACTGATGCTATTTAAAATATTTAGCTAAAATATTTGTGGGGTATTAGTTCACGTCTAGACGTTATTGTGCCAGTATGGAAATGAACCGGGATTCGAATTGACTGGCTACCTAACATGGCTGTGTCAAAGAACGAAATCATCAAAAGCTGTGAGTTTTTGGGTCATATGGGGCTTTAATAAATATTTGAAGGTATATTTGGACACAAGTATAGTAGGAAAATATGTTAGGAATTTTTTTATATTAAATTTATAAGACAACTTTTTCTCTTTATTCTTCTGAAGTTTGTTTCCATCTGGCCGTCATGTTTTCTAATGCCGACTACTCCCATATAAGGGAATTTGGGCGGACTTATACATATAGACCAATGAGAGTTTCTGTTGCATTTCGCAATTGTATTACAAACAGATTCAATTGTGTCGTACGTCACACAGCAAAATACTATATCAGCCAAAGCGTTCTAATTCAAAGGTGAATTGCGATAATCTATATTATATTCTGTAGTGTTTGACAATGGTCAAAATTTGGACTTGCCATTTAGCAACCATGTTAATGGTATGAGGTTGTTAACATATTTCAGGATGCCCCACAAAAAATAAGGACAAAACAAGGCATTTTATTAGTTCCCTACCGATGAAGTAGAAGGGGAATTTAGGTTTACACTCCGTCCGTCCTGCAAATCAGTTTTCCGCGCTTTTTTCTTCGTATGTGCAGATGTTTATTTCATATTTGGTACAAGTTACAGATCAAGTTTGAATTTCATTGTGGTCCGTTGATTTTTTACAAAGTTATTGCCATTGGACTTGGAGAAATAGCATGACTTGTCAGTTTACTGGACTTTTTAGCCCACCTGAACTGCAGGTGACCTTTCCTGATTAAAATTTGTCCGTTGTCAGTCGTCGGCGGCGTCGTTGTAAACTTTTCACATTTTCATCTTCTTCTCCAGAACCACTGGGTCAATTTCAACCAAATTTGCCACAAAACATCCTTGGGTGAAGGGATTTCAAGTTTGTTCAAATGAAGGGCCAGTTCCCCTCCATAGGGGAGATAATCACAAAAATGGAAAATTAGGGTAGGGTCATTTAAAAATCTTCTTCTTAAGAACCACTGGGCTAGAGGAGCTAAGATTTACATGACAGCTTCCTAACATATTGCAGATTCAAGTTTGCTCAAATCATGGTCCCCAAAGGTACAGTACCAACCAGACCCAACCTGACACTCAAGCAGTCCCAGAAAGCAGTCCAGAGGACTGCTCTGGGACTGCTCTCTCTAAAAGTAGGACTGCTCTGGGGCTGCTTTGTTCAGACAAGCGTGAATAAATCACGTGATGTTATGATTGACAATAAGTAACCCATATCTAACCAATCATTTACAAATTAAAAATATGTGTACACGTAAGTGGAAAGCAGTTTTTGCTAGTTTAATATAGACGATACATGTAAGTGAATAAATGATTTAGGCGACTTTAAACATATTTATTTCAATAACCCAGTCAAGAAATAAATATAATTATGCTACATAATTTTCAGAACCCAAGATACACTTCACATGTATGAAATATTAAATATTAAATAAATGAATAATGAATAACAACAACAAAATTGCTTCAAGTTGACAGAACATGAGCATCAATTGATTTTACATTGTGAAATTGAGGTTATCAGACTTCTAAACTTCTAAAATCTGCGTGCATCTTTTTTCACTCGTATTCATAAACTATCGTTTTGTTATAAATTCATGAAAAAGCGTCACACAAGTATTTTGAATATGTGCTGTTTTCATGTATAATGTATTTAATTACAGTGTAAGTCATTTATCTTCGATTTCGACTACCGTATTGACGCGCTCCAGCGATTATTGACAACGTTTATTGATAATCTCACTGTCGGCTTAGCTCCTTCCACTAATTATTTTAACCCCGCCTACTGGGACCGCTGGGACTGCTTTTCGGTTTGTTTGCTGGGACTGCTCTGGGACTGCTTTCTGTGAGGCCATTTCAACTTAATTAGTAGATTATCATCCAGGGTATCAAAAAGTATGGGGCGGGTGGGAGGATTATATATTTTTAATATTTATTTTCTGATAAAAATATTAAAGTCAAACAAGTTTTTTTTTCAACAGATGCACATTAATTAATGCCAGATGGATATCAATCTATGCTATTTTCAAATACGAATTCCAGGTTAAGCTTTAATTTCAAACAGAAATATACCTAACTTCTTTACATCTGTAAGAATGTGAAAAATATTAAGAAAACCATATAGATCTATTTTCTTCATGTGGCTTTTCACGTTGCTTTACCAGAAATGTAAACAAGAAGTGTAAATACCGGAGTTGGACATGAACATTTTCCGGAAATCGCAAATTTCACAAATGAAAAAAATTCGAGGCGGGCCAATTTTTGAGGGGCGGGCGGGGATGAAAATCTATCAATTAAGTTGAATTGGCCTAAAGTTGGGTCTGGTTGGTACTGTAGGTTGGGGCCACAATTGGGGATCATAGTTTTACCTAGAAATATACAGGAAGAGATTGTCTGTCCATCTGTAAACTTCTTACATTTTCAACTTCTCCAGAACCACTAGGCCGCGCGATTTCAACCAAACTTGGCAAAAAGCATCCTTAGGTGAAGGGCATTCAATTTTTATTATTTTTATTTGCAAATGAAGGGCCATGCTCCCTTCAAAGGGGAGAAAATATCACAAAAATGCAAGAATAGTGGGGTCATTTAAAAATCTTCTCCAGAACATTGGGTCAAAAGAGTTGAAATTTACATGAAATAGTGCAGATTCAAGTTTGTTAAAATCATGATTCCCGGGGTAGAATGGGGTGACAATAGGGGATCAAAGTTTTACATGTGAATATATAAGTAAAATCTTTGAAAATCTTCTCAAGAACCATTGGGCTAGGAAAGTACAAATTTACATGAAAGCATCCTGACATAGTGCAGAAGTTTATCAAAATCATGGTCCCTGGGGTAGAAAAATCTAAGTCACATGTATTACACATGTTGAAGTTCAGTCATTTCATGACCCATTTGAGCTAGGTAGGACCACAATATGGGGTCAAAATATGGGAATAAAGATTGAATTTTTTTTTTATCACAACAGCTGAATAACAGCAAGGCCAATGTGGTACACTAACATATTTGACTTTCATTATCCTTGCCCCTATAGAGCTTTTAAAAAGAGAATATATTTTGTTAAACTGGTATTTCTTTGCAAAAGCTAAAACAATCTTGGAGCTTGTGGATAAACGTTTGAATTAATGAAACAAGATGGTTGAGGCATAAGTTGAGAATTTATGATTTTGCAGGCTACAAGGAAAAGAATTCTGCATTGTATAATTTAATGTACTTTTGCATTAATTTTCATACATACAATGCTTTTAAGAAATTGTTTATTCTTTCTTTCACTGTAATTTAAACAATTCTTTCATTTCAGCACGTCCTAACCTACTATGAAACCATTTTGGGAGTGTGTCATCTGAGAGGATCCCATTGGATTCTTGTGGTAAGATTTTTGTTTCATAACCTTGGACCTGTCTTCTCAGCTTTACTTTACAAGGAACAGGTGAGCTAGTTTTTTAAACTAATGCAAATATATTGATTACATAGAATGAGTACAGAAGATAGATGGGCTCTATTGAATATAAGTAATATAAACAATTATCAATTAACGTTTTGAGATTATACAAATAAGCAAGATGTGCTTAAATAATTGCATGAAGCTTTAAATATACACGACTTATGAACTGTCACTTCAATCGCTCGAAAGGCATAGAAATCTTCAGATATACAGATACCAAGAATGGATAGAGTTTTTCCGATGATTATAAAGGTAAACATGAAAACTTTAAGAAATAACTCACCCTGTGGCGGGACGAACACCGTTGTTTTAAACAAAAGATTTGCCAAAACATCCCTAACTGTATACTAAAAAAACCAATGACGGAAACATTTCCGGAATGACACTACAACTATTACCTTGAAATATAGCAGCCTGTCAAATGTAAACCTTTAAACTTACATGCCTGGGTGGCCTAGTGGTTTAGATGCTCGGTAATCTTACACTTAAACCATACATTCTGAGTTCAAGTCCAATATTTTCACAAGCTATT
Organism: Ostrea edulis; assembly: GCF_947568905.1. Classification (NCBI taxonomy): domain Eukaryota; kingdom Metazoa; phylum Mollusca; class Bivalvia; order Ostreida; family Ostreidae; genus Ostrea; species Ostrea edulis. The sequence continues at coordinate 48,528,437 of NC_079171.1, forward strand.
TTGTTTTTTTTTGCTTTTCAATTTTTTGGGTCGTTTTCTTTAGTGTTATAAATGTGATACATATATTATATCAAATATTAATAATTTTCACCATAACTTCCAATATTTGCAAGTTACGACTTAAAGTAAGGGAATTTATAGGTCACTGTAGTTCTGTTTGTTTACACTAACATGTTCCTGTGTGCACAGGATTTTCAAACCGTAATGTGGCTGATGAAAAGCTAAACAAATACTATAAGAAAAACGGCACAGTAATAAGTAAAAATAGGTCAAGGGAGGAAAAGAACTGTTATACAGTTTGACTTCTCAAAAGTAAATATAAAAACTCATGTAGCAACTGTCATATGATATTTAGGCAAATTAAGCTAAACACTCGAATTATCAACCAAAGGCTAATGAACTGATGAAATTTAGCTATTAAAGGTGCTGCAGTCATGTCAGAAAAAGACAGTCAGTTGAGTAATGCCATATGTAAAAGGATTGTCGTGTAATATGAATGCACCTAAGAAAATATTGTACTGTTCTTCATTCCAAATAGGTAAATGGTTTACTGATTAAAGAACGACTCATATAAATGTCAGTAATGCTAAACTGCAGCAATTATTTATCTTGGTTAACGAAACATCAAAAACGTTGGCCTTATATTTAAAATTATAACACACCAGTCTATTATTGGAAACTGGTGTTTTCCATTTAGATTTCTGAGTTGGCCGTTTCATCAGCAAATGCGCTATACCTCTTTCTTACTGATTTATCTATCAATGCATGCTGTAATGGTAGAATTTGACAGTTCATCAATGGACTTTTATTTCAGATTTTGGATCCCTGCGAAGAAAAGTTTTATTTCTTTGATTCTTTGGGGTATTCAGAGAAAATGGCCACACAGATTATGCATCATTGGAGGTAAAGTACAGTATTTCATTAATTACTTTTCCCTTCAATTGTGGACCATGGGGTTAGTTGGAGCTAGACCTAAGGGATGAAGTTTTACATGATAGATGAATAAAGGGGAAACAACTATCTCCAAAACAGCAAGGCCAAATTGTGTGCATTCAAGTCTAGTCAAGTTTAGCACGATGGAGATGGGGTGGGCATGTAGCTTGGAGTATTTTTCGTAGGAATAAAGGGGGCAAATAGTCCTTTAAAGATCTTTTGGAGAACAGCAGGACTAAGGTAACTCAAGTGAGTATTTGGACGGAATGGAGTTTCTAGAGTTATCATTAGCAACAACTGACCTCAATTCACTTCTGAGCAGTTTAAGGAGGTATGCTACACCAGAGAAATTTGATGTAGATGAAAAGTAGAGGATATGTACAACAATATTTTTAAATTGAAAATTTTCAAATTTACTTTATTTTGTTTCAAAATAAAGTTTTAGTAGGTCTAATGTAGTTTTAGTAGAAGGTAATCTGAAAATTTTTTTTAAACCTCTGCTGGACTCAAACCTGCGACCTACAGTTCAGCAGTCGGTATTCTAACCTACTGAGCTACTCCGCTAGGCATTTAAATATTAACTTCAGCTCCATACCATCCTAGTTCAAATGTGTTTGCATAATGTTTTGTCCAGTCATTCAAATTTGCCATGAAGTCCGATAAGAGAGACGGAGGATCTGTTGATTCAAAACTCTCCAACTTGCAGCTCATTCAACAACAGGGGAGTCACCAGTAAAATTGTTTTTGGGTCGACCATTACAATCAAGACTAGATTTAATGAAGCCTAACATTGAACAATGTGTGAAAAACAAACAGTTTAAGATATGTGGATGCAGATCAAGCACATTGCAGGTATTTGAGCCACTAGGACAAAAGGTGATTGTGTAGGATTTCTGTCCAAACTCCAAGTCTATAATTGGCTTCCAGTAAGTTCACAGACTGGTCCACAAGATGGAGGAAATATTTGGAAACAACATGTAGACCAGATGCAAAACTATTGATACGTCAAAGAAGTATCCCGGATGTAGTGTCTAGTTTTAGTCAAAATAGCTGTTCAAGTCATGATCTTTACCACTGGAGACACAACAATTTTACAGGATACTCTATTGTGATGAAATCCTTGCTGAGATGTTCATCTGCCCAAACACTATGATGATTTTATGACATAGTGTTGCATAATTGCTCTGTGATTGTGGGGTGTTCTATGCTGACCAAGAGGTCATTATACATGCTGTATTTTTAGCTCACTCAACTGAGCTTTTCAGATCAAAATTTATCTGTCGGCATGGCATCGGGGTTGTCGTAAACTTTTCACATTTTCATCCTCTCCAGAACCACTGGGCCAATTTCAATCAAACTTGGAACAAATCATCCTTGGGTGAAAGGGATTGAATTTTGTTCAAATGTGGATCCATTCCCCCTTCAAAGGGGAGATAATCACAAAAATGCAAGAATAGGGTGGGGTCATTTAAATTTTTTCTTAATAACCACTTGACCAGAAAAGCTGAAATTTACTTGAAAGCTTCCTGACAAAGTGGAGATTTAAGTTTTTAAAAATCATGAACCCTGCAGGTTAGTGTGGGGCCACAATAGGGAATGAAAGTTTTACATGCAAATGTATAGGGAATCAAACTTGGCACAAAGCTTTCTTAGATGAAATTTGTTAATATGAAAGGACATACTCATCTACAAAGGCGTACAATGATTAATGGAGTTGTCAATGATTAATGAAATTTTAGTTGATACCTTGGTAAAGTTTTTTCTGAACCAAGCTGCCTTATATAATGATAGTTTTGCTCGAGCTTGTTTATTGCTAGGAACTGCTGCTCAGGTGAGCAATGAAGCTCTTGGGCCTCTTGTAGATTTATATTACACACCTTCATTTTTATGCCCCACAGATCAGATATCGGGAGGGGGAGGGGGTATTGTTTTTATCCTGTCTGTCATTCTGTCTGAAACTTTAACTTTGCTAATATCTTTTCAATAGTAAGCACTAGAGCTTTGATATTTCACATGAGTATTCCTTGTGACAAGACCTTTCCGTGAGTACATTTTTGACCCTGTGACCTTGGAGCTTGACCTACTTTTAAAAAATTTGACATGGGTCATAACTTCTAAATGGTAAATATTAGAGCTTTCATATTGCACATCAGCATTTCTTGTGACAACATCAGGGGCATTGTGTTTCACAAACACATCTTGTCAATCTGTAGCAAGTCATTTCCATACAGAGGAGGATTGAACAAATTGAACCAGTAAAATTGTAGATAACAATTAACTTTACTTTTTAAAAGACAGGGCCAATGTGCTATGCTTACCATACCCAGAACTGGAGGTTATAAATCTTTTTTTAGCATGTTTTCATACTCAAACTCTGTGATCTAAATCATACTCATACTCAAAAGTGAAGGTTATCAAATTTTTATGAAATCATTCTCACACTGAAATGGAGAACATTCTCAAGATTTATGAGTTTGTTTCGAATCTTGCTCAGAGTTGTAATCAAAACAACCATGGCTGAGTTTGAGTATGAGAACGATAAAAGTTTTATAACCTCCAGGCCAGATCTTTGATTGATCAAAATATGATTATGACACCAAATGGACTTTGGTATTTGCAGAAACTAGTTGATGTTATGGGGGTTTCAAGAGTCTCGTTTAAAGTCAGCATTTTGCAAATTCTATGGTCGTTTTAATTGCTTGTAATTCAAATGACCGCGCTCGTAAATTTTGAAATCATGCATGTACATCTGTAAATTTTTGGAGCTAATTATTAGACTATCTTTATTTCACATGCATCGTTTATACTCTTGTATTAAGAAATTAAATACTATGCATCTCAAGTCAAAATATGTTAATTACATTTGGTATACCGAGATGACGCACCAATATTCATGATTTATAAAAACGTCAAGAATTCTAAATATCATAAAATATATGTTTCTATTTTTCATGTATACATGTATCTGTATATGCAATACTGTAAACAATGTGCATATAAAATTTTCTTTTGTTTGTGCATGATAACTAAGTGCATAATTTAATTGATGTAAAGAAAATTACAAGCATTTTCATGAGAAGTATACATTTAGTATTTGCACAAAAATGAACAAACAGATGTATTCACATATATATTCTCCACCTGATTATAAAGCAAGTACAATCCAAGGGGAAAATCCGAAATAGACCAGTTTGCGTTCACTGTGCTATCACCGGTTCACCAAATTGCTTTCACTGTTCGCCAAATTGCGTTCACCGTTCGCTCTGCGTGCATTCACCATTCACTCTGCGTGCATTCACCGTTCACTCTGCGTGCATTCACCGTTCGCTCACCGTACGTTCACTGTTCAAGTGGGAAATGGAATGTTTCAGGGACTTTATGAGATTGATCACTGTTCATTATCTTCACCTTTCAATTATATGAGAAAATCGATTTTATACTCGCTGATACTGCTTCCGAGCCAAGCCTTCATGATAGACTATGACGACCTCTCGATTGTGATATATATGTGATATATATGGTTATTTTGTTAAACAAACATATCTGTTTATATAGTGCTTACAGTTTAAAATTAGTTTTCTTTGTTTTAAAGATAAGCTTTTAAATATAGGATTATATTGTTTGGAGAATGTTTCCTTTGACATAAATTGTTTTAATCAAAATGAGGATGTGACGATTGAGGCCCACACCAAAGTTCTATTGAACACAGTAAAGTGGTTTGCCCATAGAACATCTGACAGATACTTTTACTCAAACAACTTAGCATTATACCACTGGGTTACTTTGGCAGTTATATATACACTTAATTATCTTGCAATGAAATTCTTTTTGATAAAGTTCGCATAAAAATATTCAGTTTCTTTAAAAAAAGAATTGGGAATTTAAAAATATTTTGATATTGCTTTTAATATAGTGAATTTCTCAGCAAGAGGCCTTTGGAGAAACAAATTTTATGGAGATTGTGCCAGAGAGATTCATCCCTACAAACAGATGCCTACAATTGTGGGGTGTTTTCAGTCATGGTAAGTAAAACAAATCATCATGTTTGTAAAATGAATCAGAAAATACATATCATTTCTAACATTATATTCAAGCCATTTTTGAATTGTCAATTTTAAACCAGAGATTTATTGTGGTCGAAATTCCGTGGATTGAGTGTATTTTATATTAGAAATTTGTACATGTATTGATATATTTATTTAAAATGATCAAAATGCATTATGCATATGAAAAAAATTCAAACAGTTTAATGCACTATATCCATATATATACACACATTGTAATGTACATTTATGAAGCATTAATTGATTTAAAGTTTTCAAGAAATACAGTGAAACCTCTCTAAACCGGTCAGCTCTTGATTGGACCCCCAAAAAAGGCAACATGTTGTCTGTTCAATATCTTGAAAACTATTCACTTGATTGTCATGATATTTCATATGTGGCTTGGTTATGAAAAGAAGAGGACCCATATTAATTTTCAGGTCAAAAGGTTGAAGGTCAAGGGTCAAACATGACATAGGAATATACTGTCTGCTCAATATCTTAAGAACCCTTTGCTTGACAGACGTCAAACTTGGTTCATTGGAACAATTTAAGGAGTAGATGACGCCTATGGATTTTGGGCTCACATGTTCAAAGGTCAAGGGTCAAACTGGACATAGTGATATATTGTTTCCTATATTTTAAGAATCATTTGTTTGATTGACACCAAACTTTGTACATTAGCTGGTACATTCTAAGGGGAAGTTGACCCCTCTTGATTTTGAGGTCACATGGTCTAAGTTCAAAGGTCAATCCATTGTAGACAGAGAAAGATATTGTTTGCTCAGTATCTTGAATTGTTTTGGCACTACTATCAATTAATGATGCCTTTGTATTACCCTTTTCAATTTTGCACCACCGGGAGGGGAGGGGGGATATGTGTTTTACAAACAGTTTTTGTTGGAATATGCATCAGTTAACAAACATTTCATCTTTGTTTAACTATCATTTCTTTGGTCTCTTTTAAGTTTGCAGATAGATTTTTGACAAAGCTACCTCTAACTGGCATTACTCCTGTTGATTTACAACTACAGAGAAGACGTGTTGCAGAAAAACTACTACGCTATGAAGGTATAATTATGCATACCCCCACCCACAAAGTACTGGAATCATGTGACCATCCGTCCATCTTTATACATGATTTGTTCATAGTATATCTTTAACTCTGATGAAAAAATTTGATTAAAACTCTAATTGTATCTTATACAGATAATGCAGTTGCATGTGCACTGCTATTTTGATTGAAAATTTTTTTATTAGGTAAGGAAGTGGATATATATTTTTCATTTTGAGGGGTTGATTTCATTTTCCAGAGTACAGTAAAACTCTATTATAGCGAACATGCACAGATATAGTGAATTTACGGCAATAGGGAAGTTAAACCAAATTTATTGGCAAATTATATACAATATTCTATATAAAAATTATTTGTCTATAATGAACACGGATATTCTAAATTTATGCATATAATGAATTAAATTCCTCTTCCCCTTGAATTAAAAATGAACGTAAAACTCAACTTTTATAACGAAGATTTTCTTATTATTTTGAAATTTGTTCTGACTTTTTTAAAATTTGTTTTCTTTTGTCATATGATCCACACTTATGGAATGAGAGTACCAAACCCCCGTATGCGTAACCCGGGCGCAGTTTACCCAAGATTGAGCGGAGGTATAAATGTCTAGGTGTTGAGTGATTGGCTAATATCAAGAGAGAAATTATTTGGAATTGAAAGAAATATTATTGAGGTTCAAATTAATTGTCAGGATGAAAAATTATCGCACAAAATCGAGAAATGACTGAGGAAATTACCATGGTAGGGGTGTGCTTAAAATGAAGTGTGTAATTTACTGCAGATTGCTATGTGTTGTAAAAAAGTACAAATATGGCCTATAAAAGGCACGGGACCCTATAAATTTTTTGTCATTTTTTATCAACACTTGGAATGAACTTTGAAATGTTTGCGGTCATTTGTTTAAAATCGATATAGTGAGAGGACCAAAGGTTAACATTGAGGTCTATGGGAAATGAATTGGTACTCTTTTCCCTATATTACAAATTTTCTGTTGTAGTTTTTAGCTCACCTGAGCTAAAAGCTCAAGTAAGCTATTCTGATCACCTGTATTCCGGCGTCTGTCCGTCTGTAAACTTTTAACATTTTTTACTTCTTCTCGAAAACCACTGGGCCAATTTCAACCATAGTTGGCACAAACATCCTTAGGTAAAGGGAATTCGAAATTGTTAAAATAAAGGGCAAGGCCACCTTCCAAGGGGAGATAATCAAGAAAAGGTAAAAATAGGGTAGGGTCATTAAAAAATTTTCTTCTCAAGAACCACTGGGCCAGAAAAGATGAAATTTATAGATAAGCTTCATTAAGTAGTGCAGATTCTAAATTGTTAAAATCATGGCCCCTGGGGGTTGGATGGGGCCACAATAGGGGATCAAAGTTTTACATACAAATATATAGAAAAAATCTTTAAAAATCTTCTCAAGAACCACTGAGCCAGAAAAGCTGAGATTTATATGAAAGCTTCCTGATATAGTGCAGATTCAAGTTTGTTAAAATCATGGCCTCCTGGGATAGGATGGGGCCACAATAGGGGTCAAAGTTTTACATACAAATATATAGGAAAAATCTTCTTCCCAAGAACCACTGAGCCAGAAAAGCTGAGATTTATATGAAAGCTTCCTGATATAGTGCAGATTCTAAATTGTTAAAATCATGGCCCCCGGGGGTCGGATGGGGCCACAATAGGGGATCAAAGTTTTACATACAAATATATAGGGAAAATCTTTAAAAATCTTCTTCTCAAGAACCACTGAGCCAGTTAAAAGCTGAGATTTATATGAAAGCTTCCTGATATAGTGCAGATTCTAAATTGTTTAAATCATTGCCCCCCGGGAGTCGGATGGGGCCACAATAGGAGGTCAAAGATTTACATACAAATATATAGGAATAATCTTTAAAAGTCTTCTTCCCAAGAACCACTGAGCCAGAAAAGCTGAGATTTATATGAAAGCTTTCTGATATAGTGCAGATTCAGGTTTGTTAAAATCATGGCCCCCTGGGGTAGGATGGGACCACAATAGGGGATCAAAGTTTTACATACAAATATATAGGGAAAATCTTTAAAAATCTTCTTCTCAAGAACCATTGGGCCAAAGAAGTTCACATTTACTTGAAAGCTTTCTGACATAGTGTAGATTCAAGTTTGCAAAAACCATGGCTTCCAGGGGTAGGTTTGGGGCCATAATAGGGACTACAGTTTTACATGCAAATAGATATGGAAAGTCTTCTGATATGGACCAAGGTGACTCAGGTGAGCGATGTGGCCCATGGGCCTCTTGTTTCCAAAGAGGTTGTTACTGCAAAACAACGCTTTCTAATATATAGTTTAGGAAATATATTGTAGGTTGTTTACTAAATTGAATTTGAAAATTGCAGGTTGCATTTATTTTGTCTTACACTCTTTATTTGTGCTTATTTATCGGTCTGAGATAGCAGTGTGGTAGGTTCGTTTTATTCTCGCCCTGGCTATCTTTGATCAAGTCTCAGGTGAAATGCTTTTAATTCCTTCTTCATTTTCTTGAAAGATATCTTTTGTTATAAACCAATGATAAGAATATTCCAAAAATTATAAAGTTTCAAGATTTGATAAGTCAATGTTGAATAGATGACGATATTTCTTATAGTGTTCATTTTGGCGTTTAGAACTGCCCACAATATTTGTAGATTAGAAAAATGCTTCCAACACTTATTTTTTTTTGCAGCAGTGCTATATCGAGAAATTTGTTAACAAAAAACTTGCGCAGTGTACTATTGACAAATATTTTAAATTAAATTAGTGAATTTGAAAAATTCTTGCCCATGCTGTGGACTAGAAATTCACAATGAAGAGAAGGTGAGTCAAAGTATATTATGTGGTTACCTGAGTCATTGATTTGGTAACCTGTTACATGTGCCTGCCTGTCATTGTGCTGTTTGTGTTGACCTTACAAAGTGTTATTATATAAAGTGTTATTATAATTATATATATATATATATATATATAAATCTAGGATTATCTGACTGGATGAATATGTACCTTTCTGAGATGCATCTGAGATCCCCCTCCCCCAAGTTAATGAGTTTTTCAGCTAATTGAATATTTTATGTATTTATGTTTTTAGTGAATTTGAAAAATGCTTGCCCATGCTGTGGACTAGAAATTCACAATGAAGAGAAGGTGGGTCAAAGTATATTATGTGGTTACCTGAGTCATTGGTTTGGTAACCTGTTACATGTGCCTGCCTGTCATTGTGCTGTTTGTGTTGACCTTACAAGCATCAACTGTTGAATGAATTCGCTATATAAAAACCAATCATCATTATTATCATTATTAATTGTTGGCATATTGTTCTCTGAAGAAGGCTTAGGGTTAAGAGTTGGCATTATATGATCAATGCCTCTTTTAGGAGCCCTCGTGTATAAGAGGTTAGAAACTCAATGTAATTAATATCTGTAGACGTAAAAAAAATTCCAAAGAGTTGTACCGTATATCAGGTTTTTTCCGCATGTATCTAATTTCCGCTTTGTTCGCGACGATTTTCGAATCACAGAAAATAAATCTGCGTAAATTTGATACAATGTTGTTATTTTGTAATAGAGTTATATAGCATACAGGTAATAGTATGGTGAAAGTTTTGGGTTCATTGTTTTGTTTCCTAGCTCCCTACATCCGACAAGCGCCAAGTAACAGTTATGTAAGCCTCAGTGTTTATTTGATAAAGGACAAGCTAATTAAATGGACCACGTTCTGTGCTTCAATCAATGTATAATTATACCTGAGCAACTCGTACATGTAACGGTACATGGTGTATAGCCGTTTTAAACTGAAAATAATTATTGATGAATATTTTGTAATAGTACCATTATAGCTAAACGAACAGTGATTTATGTCACTATGCCACCAAATACATATTTACAATATACTTGAGTGTAGACAAAAGTGCAAAATTGTTTTTGAAAACTGGTACACAGCACAGTTGTGTGATCAGCTGAGCGTGTCTTCCGAAACTTGGAGCAAAATGGCTGACAAAGCTGTATGATTACATGTACATGCGAACAAAACCCGATATCGTCAGAGATGGATTCAGAGAAGCAGGAATATCATCCTTATTTAGATTTGATTATAATTGCGACAGTAACTCAGAAATCATGTTATCGTTTCATTGACTGAATTTTTGTATCAAACATTAAGAGTTATAGGTACAAATGCCGGCTTTTACCCCAAATTCGTTCATAAGTTTGAATTATCGTGAATTATATTTTCGTTATGACATTGAAATAGCGAAAATTTGATTCGCGTAAATCTAATATACTGTTTTAGGTTCAGACTCACGTAGAAAACATGATGTGGAAAAAACCTGATATACGGTAATTTCGCAGATTATCATTTTTGGTTTGGTCTGTGAGATGTAATTGAACCAAGAAGCAAAGGAGAAAGCTTGGCTAGAGCATTATGAAAGGCTCCTTAATGTGGAATTTGACTGGGACCCTGAATACCTAACCGATGAACTACCACTGGAAGGGCCACCTGTCCCAATCACAATTGAGATGGTAAAAAAAGCTATCTCCAAGATGAAGTCAGGTAAAGCAGCTGGACCATCGGGAATAGTAGTGGAGATGATCAGAGCCGCAGGTGACACAGGATACATCCTCAATCGTCCGTGATGGTTACAATTGGTGACTCCCAGTTTGGCTTCTTTCCTGGCAGAGGTACAAACAGCTCTATATGGCGTTCTTGGACCTTGAGAAGGCATTTGACCGTGTTCATCGGAGGGTGATCTGGTGGGCACTACGAAAACTTGGTGTGGAAGAGTGGATTGTGCGTTTGATACAGGGGATGTATGCCAATGCTCGTAGCTGTGTTTGCGTTGGTGATGGCTACAGTGAGGAGTTTGCTGTGAAGGTCAGAGTCCATCAGGAGTCAGTACTCAGCCCTCTACTTTTCATCATCGTGCTCGAGGCTCTTTCATCTAAATTTCGCACCAGTGTACCCTGGGACGATCTGTATGCAGATGACCTGGTTATCATTGCTGACTCATTGGATGAATGTGTCAAGAGGTTCCTAACTTCGAAAGAAGCTATGGAAAGGAGAGGACTGAAAGTGAATGTGAGCAAAACTAAGAACATGATCTGTGGTACGGGTCTTGGCCTACTTCAGGACTCAGGCAGCTTTCCATGTCGTACAGGTATAGGCAGCAACAGTATTTTCTGCAATGGCTGCAAGCACAGAGTGCACAAGAAAGGCAGTACTCTGACTTTAGATGTTCAAGATGCAGGGGAACGGCTCGCCCTCTTGGCATCAAGCTGCAGAGTGATGTCCAAGTTGGTCTGGACAAGTTTTGATGTTGTAGGTTCCTTCTGCTACCTAGGAGACATGCTTTCCGCAGCTGGTTGCAACCACTACGTGTGTGAAGACTGCTTGGAAAAAGTTCAAGAAGCTGCTACTGGTCCTGTCATCACGCCACCTGTTGTACAAGACCTGTGGTTGAGTGTATAACAATTGTGTACAGAACACTATGCTCCATGCTATTAAGACCTGGGCATTGACCAAGCCAAATCTCCCATCGCCTACAGCGCAATGACAGGGCCATGATCAGACAGATCTGCAACACCAATCCAGAAGGTATGGCCACTGTAGGGTCAATTGAATTGCTGGGGCAGCTTGGTCTCAATGACCTCCATCTCATGTTAAGGGAAAGGAGACTCCGCCAGGCAACGAAATTAAGGGGAAATATTCGCTAAATGCGAGTTAAAAATTGAAATTGCGAGTAAAAAATCACAAGTGATCGTAACTTTTAGCGAGTGAAAAACCCCCGATCTTTTCCCGGATTTCCTTGGTTTATTGGCTGTACTTTGAAGTTTACAATAATTTTGTCTTGTGCATAGAAACACTTTACAGAATGAATATACAAGTATTGAAAAAGTAAACGTGGATCGAATAAATAACTAAGGCCAGGGTCATCTCAGTCACATGTTGATCTCGTCCGTGTCTACATGAAACAACACGTGACAGTGTGTCACCGTTTCACGCGGTGTCCTTCTGTACTCTACAATCAAACACTTTGAGTTCGTGGAGTTTTCTTTTCATCTAGAATTTTTTAGATGAAATTTCCAAAAGTTTTGAACATATAGTTTGAATTGGCGCAAACAGTCTTCAAGATTTCAATCCACATGATTTTGTAAATAGGTGGTAGATTTCTGGACAGCGAGTACGCCACACAAGTGTACCCTATGACCCTCACCATGCACCATGTATGTTATCTGATAATTCATTAAATTTTAAATGAAAGAATTCGCAGTCTTATTTTTATTATTGCACTTTAAAGGAGATTTTAAAAGATTTTCCCTATATTTTGATAAAGAGACATGCTTGTTTTCTTAAATTCATGTAAAACAGCCATCGATTGAAAAATGCTTGTAAAAGCTCAATTTTGCTAGTTGGAAAATAATCCACTACCTAAAATTTGCTAGTAGTGAAAAAAGTGAATTTCGATCCCTGTCCGCTGGTATGGCCACGTTGTCAGATCCAGCAGTGTAGTCAAGTGTGCTCTCAATGTACAAGTTCCTGGTAGGCGTAGAGTTGGTCGGCCAATGCTATCATGGAGAGAGCTGACGGAGAAAGATCATAGAGAATGGAAACTTTCTACTGCTGACCCTCATGATCGAAATAAATGGATCCAGATCTGAGTTGAGATCTGCCATGCGTGCTGTTAGCCAGATACCTGGAAGGGGGCCCACTAGTATGGACAATACCCTTACATGTGCACGTAAATAAAAAGGATTCGGCAACAACAACAAATGAGCTTATATGCTTTAAATCTGCTATTATGACATTCCGCTGGTTTTCTGTGATCACAGACTTAACGGAAATAAGTACTGCTCGTAATAATGTATATTTACAGTGAATTTGAGTTACTGATGTTCACCAGAATTTATTGAATCTATTTGTTGTTTATATTATAGATTTCATGCATTTCCTGTGGAAGAAATTTTCATAAAAAGAGTTTTTGTGTCGGAGAAGAAAATATTACGGATGATATTATGAACATACTTTGCAGAGGATGCAATCAAAAATTGAAGGTATTTCAATTATGCCATTGATCTTAATTTTGTGTTGTTCTGGTGAAATATTTCAAAACAAGAGTTAAACATGCATATATGTTTTTTAATAGTTTTAAATGCAACAACTGTATTCATTGGAATTTTATGCCCATGTAATTGGAGATCAGTTCCATATAATTTTTGGTCTGTTCCCCCAAAAAATTCACCTTCGGCCATAGCATTTTAATTGTTGATGATAGGGCTTTCATATCATTGTGACAAGACATTTCTTTTGGTTCCAAAATTTTTTACCATGTGACCTTGGGATTTGACCTACTTTTGATAAAATTTAACATTGGTCATCATCAACAGAATTATTTTGCTGCTGTTATAGCAGCAAAATAATTCTGTTGATGATGACCAATGTTAAATGCCCCCCGTTATTGGGGGCATTTTTGTTTCCTTTTCAGTCTCTTACAATATATAGAAATTTCAAAATATCACTTAGATGTAAATAGACAGATCATCAAGTTGTTGGCCTTGTGCAGCTGGACAAAGTTTTAATTTTTAACACTGTTGATTGCAATTTACAATGACTTTTGTAATTTTGGTTTCTTTTACACAATGAAAAACAATTCTTTCTCATTGCAGTTAATGAAACACTCAAAGACAGAGACAACAGAATCTTCTCTCTATTTAGGTAGGAATTTGACCAAGTAATTCATTAGTCAACTCTCAGTCTTATATTTCTGATTGTTTACTGAATATTATGTTTTTGATTGATCAATGGAAATTCAAATTCACAAATACTAACAAAATATATTAGGATCTGCCCTTTTGTGTTACAACTGTTTCCATGTTTTGTGGTTTATGAGTCCTAACTATATATATAGAGATCTTCAAGTTGTTCTATGTAAAAATTAAACATTGTGAGAAAAAGTGAAAAATGGGAAAACACATGTCACAAATTCTGATGATACCTTGTGCAGTGGATGCACATATAGACAGACCTGCTAATCTCTGCATAATTATTCAGCTTTTTCATTGTAAAGTTTGAAGTCTGGTTTGCTCTTAATCTAAGTCATCCGAGCTCTTGGGCAATAATTTTGATTTCTATAAGCATTTTAGATATTAAGATTGTTAAGAAGTTCACAAATAGCAAAGAAATGTGTTTCAAGCAATAGCTCAGATGAAGAGAATTGAATACCTACTCCAGAGGAAAAACTGAGACAGTGATTAGAATACCCAAACAGTTATAAAGGAGTACATTAAACACATATCCATGGATTGTAAAGTTTTTAAAAGGATGCTTGTATTAAAGGACATCTCATGTTTTCAAAGTATACAGAATTATATGTATTTTGTCATCCTTATGCTTATAGGAATTATAATTGTAACAGTTCGTTCGCCGAAATATTGAGATAATTAGCCACAATACGGACTTAAATCTAAGCCCCGATTTCAAAAAAGCCTAGTTGATTAGATAGATAAAAAAGAAAATGATCAAATCTATAGTGAAAATCACATTACTTTAAGATTATTTTATTCAAGCAATTTTATTAATAATTTTTTTAAATCTACATGTTGTTACTTAGGAAGTGGGATTGCAGCGTACTGTTGTTGTTACGAGGTCGTACTATGACGTAAGAGATAATGGCACGTAAAATATCAAAGAAAATATGCATATCGCAAGATTTGAATTTCATCACTTTCAAACTCAAAAACTACGCAAACTGTTTCATTTAAAACACATGTAAAGTAGTTTTAGGCATGAAATGAATTAATTTTGCTGAAAAAAATTAAAAAGTTTAGAAACATGTGATGTGTCCTTTAAGATGTACTGTTTGTGTCTGAGATTGGAAAGACCTTGATCAATGGAGGTTTTTGGTAGATTTGTTGTCAAGTACCTAGCTTCCAAAAAGATTATCTTTATTTGATTTGAAATTTTATTGATGCTTTAGTGTTTTACTTATTATAAAGCTTGTCTTAGAAATAATGTATTCCCCTTAATGAGATATTTATAAACAAATCCAAGAATAAATTAATAGATATACAAGATGCACCTAGCATGCCTATATCTGTTGTTCCCATGTGACATGTTGTTCTCATTCTACTTGGGTAAAACGGCACTGAGCTGTTTGGATGCCAACAGAAATTCAGGGTGACCACATCGCATTTTCCGAATTTCTGTCACAATTTTTTCTCAACAAATGCAATGGGCAGTACAAATTAATAATATTCAAGAGATTAACAGCTGCTTAAACTTGAAATTAAATTGGCCTATAGTCATAAAGTAGTCATCAATATATTCAAATAAAGATAATTTAGTTTTGTGAAAATTGATTGTGGTGTCCGAAAGCAAAGGATCCACATCCAGCTTCATTTCTAATGTTTATAAGTGCTTTAATTGGTTGTAATGCATGTACATAAAATAAGAAGTCTTTAATTAGGCCACAGGTATAATTAGGCACAGATATAATAATGTTCTAGGGATGAAAAAGAGTTCTATGAATATTCATTTGAAATAGATAAACAGGATTCCAAAGAAGAAGAGAATCTGGATCTTGGTTCTGAGGAGATGACCGAAACCTGCAACGAGATCAGTATGTAGACTAAGCAGTTATTTTCAGACACTTTTTAAGAGTTGCAGACCTGCGGTCATTTCCATTTCCAGTACGTGTAAGAAAAATGAAATACATGTTATGATGTACATGTATTTGAAGCTTTCTACCTTAATTGTGAAAGGGATGTAAATGTGAAATCTATGATCTTAGCTCCCTCAGGGCCTCATGAGTGGGGCAAAAACTGCTGATTTTTTCGAAAACCATCTCTACTTCCACACATCTGGGAGAAAATCCAAATGCATGGTTACGATGTCCATGAAGATTTCTATTTAAATTTTGAAAATCATGACCTCCCCCCCCCCCCCTGGGGTTAGTGGTTTAGGACCTAGGGTGGGGCCAGTGTGGCTCTCTATTGAGAATGTATGAAATCTTAGAAAATCTATACTTGTTTACTCTCAGATATGTGTGAGGAAAAACTAAATGCATGGTTATGATGTCCATGAAGCTCTCTATCTAGGTTATGAAAATCATGACCCCTAAGCTAGGAATTTAAGCCTTAGGGTGAGGCCAATATTGCTCTCTTGTAAATGTATTAAATCTTACAAAATTTCTCCTCTCTACTCTCAGACATATATGTGAGAAAAACTGAATGCATGGGTATTATGTCCATTTGTGAAATTCATGACCTTTGGGTCAGGAATTTAAGCCCTAGGGTGAGGCCAATAAGGCCACATAGTGAGATACATTGAATTTTATAAAATTTTCTCACCTTCCACATATGTACATAAAAACACTAAATGCATAGTTATGTTGTCCATGAGGCACTTTACTTAATTTGCGAAAATCTGCCACAGTGGTCTAGAGGTAGAGGATTCGCTCCACATGCGGAAAGTCGGCGTATTAATCTCAGCCGTGGCAGTCTTAAGTCGTGAAAACAGGTAGTGATATCCCATTATCAAACGCTTGGCATCAGACAGAATGTCACAGGTCCTCGGGAGATGACCTTAAAAAACAGATGTCCCGTGTCACAGTAGGTGTGGCACGCTAAAGAACCCTCACTGCTCAATGACAGTAGGTGCTGAATAAAGGTCTAAATTTGAAGCCCTTTACCGGTATTTGTGACATCTCCATATGAGTGAAAAATTCTGGAGAGGGACGTTAAACAAGATACAATCAATCAATCATAGCACCTGGGATAAAGGTTTAGGCCCTAGGGTGGGGCCAATATGGCCATATACAGTTAAAGTGAATTTCTTGAAGAAAGATGAATACCATGATCAAACTAGATACATGTATTTATGTAATTTGAATAGAATACAGTAAAACACTCAGTCAATATATGATGAATTGATTTTTGTTTGAACTGCAAGCTTATGATATGATACAGTCATTACACTGTTCTTGCTTGAAAGTCACACACTTTCCATATGGTTATCACATGCTTTCTATACAGATACTTAACAAAATGTTTCTGACACAAAATGAAAAGTTAAAGGATCGCACATTTTGTCTGTGGTTTGAGACGATGAAGGATATCACATTTAAGTGTTCTTTATGTGTGGCATGTATATTTCAGGGTCTATACTATATAGGCAACACAGCATAGTAGCCTAGTCAAAAATATTTCATACCTTGTTTACCTACATGCATTACAACCATTTGAAATAGATAACCAGGATTTCAAAGAAGAAACTGAAGAAGAGAAACTAGATCTTGGTTCTGAGGAGACGACCGGAACCTGCAAGGAGAAAGGTATGTAGACTAATCAGCACCATTATTCTCAGACATTTTGTGAGAGTCACAGACCTGCAGTCATTTCCACTTTTAGCATAATTCTTCCACCTTTTACTTAAATCGCATTAGCAATTGGTCTGCATCCATCATCATACATGGTATGTAGTGTACAAACTATTGAACATTTCTAACTTCTTAATAACAACCATTCGAATTCTTTTTAAATTTGGTATGAAGCATCTTTTGGACAAGGAGAACATAAATTGTAAACTTCAGGACTCCTGCACCCCTGGGGTCATAGGTTGGGGCAAAAACTACCAAAAATTGACCAATTTACAAAAACCCTATTATTACATGAATATCAATTTTATGCTTTTGTAACTTTTGCTTAACAATCTTGTTATATTTCAACTTATAGGTCACAGCTGAATTACTCAGATGACCTACCGTCGTTAGTCTTCGTGTTGCGGTGTGTCGTCCGCTAACAATTCTCCATTTTTAACTTCTTGAAAACTACGAGGCCAATTGTTACCATTTTTGGTGTGAAACTTCTCTAGGATAATAGGAATATAAATTGTGAAATTTAGTTCTAGTTCTAGTTCTCCTAGGGCCTTATGGGTGGGGTCAATACTGTTTAAAAAAATGCCAAATTTTAAAAAATCTTGTTTACTTCCACACATGTGAAAGAAAACCCAAATACATGGTTATGATGACCATGAAGCCTTTTACCAGGGTTATCAGGGTTTCAGTCTGTATAGTGGGACCAATATGGCCATATAGTGAAGATATATTAAATCTTAGCAAATCTTCTCTACTCGCAGACTTGTGGGAGAAAAATGAAATACATGTTCAATATGATGTACATGATCAAAGCTCTCTAATAAAATTGTGAATGGAATGTAAATTGTGAAATTTATTATCTTAGCTCCCCAAGAGGGGGGGGGGGGGGATGCCAAATTTTCAAAAGCCCTCTTCTCTACTTCCACACATCTGGGAGAAAAACCAAATGCATGGTTATGATGTCCATGGAGATTTCTATTTAAAGTTTGAAAATCATGCCCCCTACCCTAGGGTAAGGGTTTAGGACCAAGGGTGGGGCCAGTGTGGATCTCTATTGAAAATGTATGAAATCTTAGAAAATCTACTTGTTAACTCTCAAATATGTGTGAGGAAAAACTAAATGCATGGTTATGATGTCCATGAAGCTCTCTATACCTACATGTATATGTAGATTATGAAAATCATGACCCCTGGGTTAGGAACATAGGCCCTAGGGTGACGCCAATATTAAGATGTATTAAACCTCAGAAAAAAATTTCTTCTCTACTCTCGGACATGTGCGAGAAAAACTGAATGCATGGTTATTATGTCCAATTTGTGAAATTCACGACCTCTGGGTCAGGAATTTAGGTCCTGGGATGGGGCAAATATGGCCACATAGTGAGATGCATTGAATATTATAATGTCTCCCCTCTTCCAGGGGAAGACATATTGTTTTTGTACTTTTTGTCTATCCGTTCGTCTGTCTGTCACAAAATCTTGAACACTTCTCTTATATGGCTTATCGGGTAGACTTGAAATTTTGTACAATGCTTTATTGCCATTTATAGATGTGCATATTGTTAGAGTGGGAGGATCTAATTATTTTCTTAAATGTTATAGTGGATTTAAGAGGGGTGGAGGATGTTGAAATAGCTTGTGAACATTTCTCCTCCAATATGACTTATCACATAGATGAAAGGTGAAGATAACGAACAGTGATCAATCTCATAACTACCATAAGCAATACAATATAGATAGTTGGGCAAACACGGACCCCTGGACACACCAGAGGTGGGATCAGGTGCCTAGGAGGAGTAAGCATCCCCTGTCGACCGGTCACACCCACCGTGAGCTCAATATCCTGATCAGGTAAACGGAATTATCTGTAGTCAAAATCAGTGTGCCAAGAATGGCCTAACAATCAGTATGAAACACGTCAGACAGCATTTGACCCAATGATAGGTTGTATACACGAACTAGATCGTTTTAACAACCATAGAATTTGCAAAATGCTGACTTCAATCGAGACTGTTGAAATCCCTGTATCATTAACTTGTTTGTCAGTAGCTTGCCTCGATCGAAAAACTGACTATACGCAGAACAAGGTCTTGCATATCGAATCAGTTGAGATATATAAACACCATATGCAGGGGATAATGGAATATTGCTACATAAATATGGGAAGTTGACCATGGAGAAGCTGAAATCATTCTGTTTGTCATATAGTTGAGTTGTCTACTTCCAATAAAATATCAAAAATGAAGCAGAAGTGGATGACTGGTGTGTCTTTTATTTCGAGCTCACTTGGATATATCGAATCCACATATGAATGAAAGTTATTGTTAATAGACAAATTGTCGTCGATATATCAAAATGTCGAATTAAAGGCCACAGAAAGAGATTTTTTCTTCTCACATAGAAATTTTTGAATAAATTCTGCTTCATATGAGTATAGAAACAGGTCAGCTAACAAAGGAGCACGATTCATGCCCATGGGAATTCCAACAGACTGTTGTAAGGCCTGATCACCAAAGACCACGAAGATATTGTCAATGAGAAACTCTAGCATATTTTTAATTTCAAATTCAGAGTACTTGTACGTGGAATCAGAGTGGTGTTTAACAAAGTAAGATTTTTGATGACTGATCACTAGATATGAATATTTCCTTTTTCCATTTTTGTTGAAGAAGCAACTGTCTATGATGTCAAAAAGTCTTTTCTTTAATTTATTTGGGCAAACACGGCCCCCTGGACACACCAGGGGTGGGATCAGGTGCCTAGGAGGAGTAAGCATCCCCTGTCGACCGGTCACAGATTTGAAACTTGGTACAATGTTTCATTGCCATTTGTAGATATGCATATTGCCCGGACAAGACGATCCAATTATTTTCCTAAAAGTTATAGTGGATCTGAAAGAGGTGGAGGATTTTGAAATAGCTTGTGAACGCTTCTACTCCTATATGGCTTATCCAATAGACTTGAAACGTTTTACGATACTTCAATGCCATTTGTAGATGTGCATATTGCAGGGACATAAGGATTCAATTGTTTTCCTAAAAGTTAATAGTGGATCTGAGGGTTGGAGGGTGTAAAATAATTTGTCAACACTTCTCCTATATGATTTATTGGAGTTCATACTGTCTATGTTCATGCTTTCTCCTCCATACCATGCAGTGCATTAAGGGGAAGAGGATGTAACTTGGAGCACTTCCAATTCGGGGAGCTGGGGAGACATGTTTTTTATAAAAACAATCTCAAGTAAAATCTTCTCTCCTCCCATATATACATAAGAAAAACTAAATGCATAGTAAGTGTCCATGAGGCCCTGTACTGAAGTTGTTAAAATCAAGGCATGTGGGTTAAAGGTTTAGGCCCTAGGGTGAACCAATATGGCCATATACAGTTAAAATACATTAAATGCGCAGTTCTCACATGCTTTGTACATGATACATTTCTTACATGAAACAAAATGTTTCTGACACAAAATGAAAAGTTAAAGGATCGCACATTTTGTCTGTGGTTTGTGACGATGAAGAATATCACATTTAAGTGTTCTTTATGTGTGGCATGTATATTTCAGGGTCTATACTATATAGGCAACACAGCATAGTAGCCTAGTCAAAAATATTTCATACCTTGTTTACCTACATGCATTACAACCATTTGAAATAGATAACCAGGATTTCAAAGAAGAAACTGAAGAAGAGAAACTAGATCTTGGTTCTGAGGAGACGACCGGAACCTGCAAGGAGAAAGGTATGTAGACTAATCAGCACCATTATTTTCAGACATTTTGTGAGCGTCGCAGACCTGCAGTCATTTCATGCTTTTAAAACATGTTTAGGAATTGTGTTATATTCTAATTTTTTTTTAAAAGAACAGCTTACTTTAAGTCTATGTTTGATCTACTAAACACAAACCCCTGGATATACCAGTGGTGATATCAGGTGCCTAAGAGGAGTAAGAATCCCCTGTTGACCGGTCATACTCAGCACGAGTAATCTGTAGTCAAAATCATTGCGTAAAGAAAGGCCTAACAATTGGCATGAATCGTGTCAGACAGCATTTGACCCAATGACAAGTTGTATTGGCAAACTAGATCATTATAAGATTCTTAGAAGACCCCTGTAACAGCAACTTTTTTGTTAGGAGCCTGCCTCGATATAGCAGAAGAACCTCTTTTGTATCGTATCAATTGAAAGATGTAAACACCATATGCAGGTGATCAATATGGAAAGTTGAGGATTGAGAAGCTGAAGTCATCCCGTTTGTTATAAAGTTGAATTGTTAGTTTGCCATTAAGATTTATGTTCAATAAAATATTTAAGGTATTCCATGTATAATGAAAGGATAATGAACAATTTTGAAGGATTTAGATCAACATAAATGTTTATTGTTAAATAATTATGAAAGTGAAGCAGATGAAATTCACATGAATGGTGAATGATTAGAAGCTGACCTTTTTGCACTTAAGACTTTTTGGAAGAGTTGTCTGCCCTTTGTAAAAATAAGAAAAATCTAATTTTCTAAAAATGTGTGTGGTCAATTATTAATTTTATTTAATATTTTCACTCTGTCTGTCTGTCTGTGCAGATTCGTGTCCGGGCCATAACTTCTCTGTTCTTTGACTTAGACATACCATATTTGGCACACAAGTAGATCACCATGAGACGATGTGTCAAGTACCTTCATGACCTCTATATAACCTTGACCCTTGACCTCAAGGTCAAAATTAAAGCTTTTTTACAATGGATTCGTGTCCGGGCCATAACTTCTTTGTTCTTTGACATAGGCATACCATATTTGACACATGAGTGTATCACCATGAGACGATGTGTCATGTACCTTCATGACCTCCATATGACCTTGACCTCAAGGTCAAAATTAAAGGTTTTTTACAATGGATTCATGTCAGAGCCATTACTTCTTTGTTCTTTGACATAGGCATATCATATTTGACACATGAGTGTATCACCATGAGACAATGTGTTGAGTACCTTCATGACCTCTATATGACCTTGAACTTTGGCCTCAAGGTCAAAATTGATTATAGGGTTTTAACATAGTCATACCATAAGACATGGGTGTATCACCATGAGACTATGTGTCATGTACATTCATGACCTCTTTATGACCTTTGATCTCAAGGTCAAAATTATAGGTTTATGCCATGAATTTGTGTTCGGACTATATCTTTTTCTACAAAGGCATGTACCATATTTTTACACTCAGGAAAGAGGTAATTTATACCTATTAACAACACCCTTTGGGAGATTGGGGTAAGCGGGGGGGTATTCTTAGTGAGCATTGCTCACAGTACATCTTGTTTTCTTTTCACATAGAAGTTTTTGAATAAATTTTGCTTCACAAGAATATAAACAAAGGAGCACAATTCATGCCCATGAGAATTCCAACAGACTGTTGCAAGACCTGGTGACCAAAGACTACTTTGGGAGACTTTTTAATCAGTAGATTATAATAATTTCTTGTTTTTGTATAGTTTTAGAAAAAACAAAAATGCACAAAAGTTGTAAATTAAAGGAATATGTGCCACATTAAACGGCATGTTGTTCCATGTTAAGAATTAGACTGTATTTTGTCAATATGATTAACTAAGAAAAATAATATGATTTGACAAATTTTACAAATGATATACAATTATATATGTATTTCAAAGGAGTACTTGTTTGCCTAAAACATAAAAAATGATGTTGTATTGAAAAAAAAGCCAAATTTTGTTTTAGATGAGTCTAATGAATATTTGAATTAGAAATTCAACCTATATCTCTAATCTATTCTTATTAATTGTATTAAGTTGTTTAGGGAATTTTGATTTGAAGATAGGTCTCAATATCAAATGATAGCTTAATAGAATTTCTTATCTACTTACATGGAGACATCACATTTATGTATATTATTCAGTATACGACTTCTACATTCAAACAAATCAATCACAACAAATACCCATGTAATTAATAATAATATGTGCCGTACTTTTTACTTCAAAGCAGCAATGTTTGATTTTTACTTCCATGCATGTTCACTATTATGATTATCTTATGTCTACCCATGAATGCACAGGTTAATGTGTAGTTCCTCTTATTTATGACAAATAATAAAGATTGTTCATTTGTTAGAAGTGAAATTTGTATTCAGTAAATATTAAAGATTCAATCCATCTTTCAGAGGTGAATGATGCAGCTAAAAAAAAGAAACCATATAGGCCATGCCCATTTTGTGATATTCAACAGTCTGCTTTGACTAGACACATACAGAAATGTCACAGAGGAGAAGAGGAGGTGAAAGCAGCAATGAATTTGCCAGGACCAGAAAGGCGGCAAGCTTTCAAAAACATGAAAAGAAAGGGAATTTATCAGCATAATGCTCAAGTAATGAAGTCAAAAGAATTGGATATTCAATCGGTGTCGGAGCTTATAAGAGAAAGAAATACGGGTACCTGCTTATCAACTACCACATTGGTCATGTGTTCTCTGTGCAAGGCGTTTCTAAAAAAGACAAATTTATATCGCCATAAAAGATTGTGTAAAGGTGCAGAGGAGACAACAACACCTCCCACGGGAATATCATTGAAAGTGCTTAAGGAAGTAGAGTATCCTGTAAAGTATCACCAATTTCTTGAAAAATTTCACACAGATGATGTTGGAGAAACCATTAAAGGAGACACATTTATCAAAGAATTTGGGTTCATGGAGTTTCAATCACTCGAAGGAACAACCATTAAATTGGCAGAAAAGCTCAATACTTTGAGATCAAAACTTAGGCGACTTGCCAGACTTTTCATTTACTTTAAAACTGTTGCCTCAGAGGCTGGAGTTGAGGTCAAAGGTTGTGATGACATGTTCTGTGTTAAAGGAATTAAATTACTAAGCACAGCAGTAAATGGTATGACACAGGACTCTGAAGGTGACATTAAAAGTGGTCTGAAGCTTGGATTGAGATCATTAATATTAGAAGTGAGTAACTCCATATATGCTACTCAGATGCTGATGCAAGAAGAGGATAAGGCTCTGGATGTAGAAAAATTTCAGAAAGTCCTGAAGATAAGATGGAAGTCATTTTTTGATTCCGCACAAGAAGCTATTTTAAAGAAAAGACAAAATGAATCTCGTGATCCTAAACACCTTCCCACCCTTGAAGAAATACGAAACCTAGGAAGATTCACAAAAAGCAATATAAAAGAACTTGTGAAAAATAACATGTATTCACAAATGGATCAAAATTCATTTTGCAGACTGAGGAATATCATAGCTTGTCGTCTTACTTTATTCAATGCAAGGCGAGGAGGGGAAGCTGCCAGACTCACTATTGCAGAATTGAATGATGGTTTAAGTGGAAAATGGGTCGATAAGTCACTCATACAGAAATGCGATGATGACGATGACATTAAAAAAATGTCGTGTGAAATCAAATTATCCTATCTTCATTCATCAAAAAAGACCCAGTTGGTACCAGTTATAATGCCAGAGGACTGCTGGCAGGGTTTAAAAATGTTATCAGATAGTGATCATAGAAAGTCAGCTGGCGTACATTCAACAAATGAATTTGTATTTGCGAATACAGAGGGTTCAATTGACCATGTGAGTGGATGGCAGTGTGTCCGTGGTGTGTTTGATAAAGCCGGTATTTCTCGGTATATTACAGCCACGGGCATGAGACATTATGTTGCCACACTCTATGCAGCAGAAGATGTTTCTGAGGAGGACAGAGACTTTTTTATACTGAAACATTTAGGGCATTCAAGGTTTACAAATGAAAATATATACCAGAGCCCTCCTGGTATAAGAGAACTGATGACTGCAGGAAAGTTCCTCTTAAAGGTAGATCAGGGTAAGAATCTTTTAAATTGTTTTTGTTTTTCTTGATATTACTATTAGCATATATGCAATCTTGTGATTGAGAAAATATGTGCGATATATTGCATCATTTGCTTGCATAATTTTTTCTGATTTTTTACATAAAAAGTCCAGTTTAAACCTCATAATATTGTGAAAAATCATGTTTTATATTTTATATCTAGTTTTGTGTAGAAAACAGAATACAATTCTTTGACCATGATGAAAATTTCTACAAGATATATACCTTTGTAAGATATGTATTTGATAGCAGTATAAATCTTTTTATAGAAGTTGATATACATTTGCAGAAAGTAAAAAAAAAAAATACTAAGAAGGGGGGGTGGAATCGCAAATCAATGATATGTGTGAATGCTGGCTATTTTTCTTAAAATGACATTCGGAAATTCTGCATATACACCCAACTTCAATACTAGGCACATTCAACTTTCAAATATTCATTATAGCTCTATATTTTTAAAATACATCTGGTAGATTTTGTGATTATGAATGCAGAATGTTGATTACAATTACAAGAACTTTTCCCCTAAGCTTTGAAATTTTTTTCTCCAGGTGATGAAAAAGATACAGAAGAGGACAGAGACCATGCCAATTTTAGTATGAAAAAGGAATTGTCAACAAATGGTAATGTTATTTAATGATAGAGTTAATTATGAATATACTTTCACAAATGCATATTGATAGATATAATTAGTATTAGGCACACTCTTAACACTATCAACTTATTGAACTGAAAATTAAGCTCTATGTTGATGTTGCTATACAGATTATTGTTTCTGTGTCTGGAAAGTTGTTACAATCCACCCTCCCCCACCCCTTATTTCAGACTTACTTGACACTTTTCATAAATTTGAAATTATTTGTCTTGAAGATTTTGTATTCATGAATGTAGGATGCTTAGTGCAATTTATAGGATTTCTCACAGTCATAGGTTTTTGTTTTCAGATTATGAGAATGATATAGAAGTGGAAAAAGATTGTGACAATTTTAGTGTGAAAGAGGAATTGTCAACAAATGGTAATGTCATTGAAAAAGTTATTTATAAATATACTTAAACAACTGAATGTACATTAATTGTCGTTATTGGTCATATGGTTGCAAGAATTCAGATACATGTAAGTGATTATTTTCATATACATTTTTACAGAGTACAAATTTAATTGAGCTGAAACCCATACAACCTAAGGTTATGTAAAGTGAGAACACAGGCAATTGTATGTCATTGAATTTTTACCAAAAAAAGTCCAAAGTTAATATTATTAGTTTTAGGTCACCTGAGGTGACCTATTGCAATTGGTTGTTGTCCGTCATGCATTAACAATTGAACATTTTTAAAGGGACATGGACACGATTTGTTCTGAACATTTTCTAATTTAATTTTTTCATTTTTATGGTTTACAATGCTTAACTAAGGTATTTCTAATGGTCAGCAAATATTTGAATATCAGTTGTTGAGTAACGAGAGAGATACAGAGCTCACAATTCTTTGTTATGTAAACAAGGCTCTTGTCATGTTTTTGTTTACATAGGTTAAATATTTTAGTAAAAGTTTCATTTAAAGCAGATTTTTCAAATTACAAATTAATTCTGAACACAATTAAACAAGTTTCTAGTGTTTGTCACATCTCATTTTGTTTTAAACATGATATTTTATTTTAAGCAATCTATATGTAAAGAAAAACATGGCATCAGCCTTGTTTACATAAAGAAGAATTTTGAGTGCTGTATCTTGCTTGTAAGTCAACAACAGACATTAAAATTTTTGCTGACTATTAGAAATACCTTAGTAAAGCATTGAAAATATTGAACATGAAAAAATAAAACTTGAAAATTTTCAGTTCAAATTGTGTCCATGCCCCTTTAACTTCTTCTTGATAACTACTATTCCAATTCCCTTCAAATTTGGTTTGAAGCATCTTTGGGACAAGGGGGACCTAAGTTGTAAATTTCAGGATTCTTGCACCCCTGGGACCATGGGGTGGGGCAAAAACTACCCAAAATTGACCAATTTTCAAAAATCTTCCATACTTGTGTAAGAAAAACTAAATGCATAGTGATGTAGAGCAAGAAGGCCTCTAGCAAAATTGTAAAACTCATAATTCCCAGGGAAGGGGTTCTGACCCCAGGGCGGGGCAAATCGCTTAACTAACATCTTTAGTGCTATTGATCCTAAATTGAAACTAAATGGATATTTAGAAAGTGCAGGTAGTCCTTTACCAAAATTGTAAATTTGATGATTTCAGGGATAGGGGTTTTAGTATCAGGGTGGGGCCAAAATGATCAGTTATTAAATGTGTGAACAATAGAAATTTTTAACTTCTTGATAACTACCATTCCAATTCTTTTTGGTATGAAGCATCTTTGGAACAAGAGAAACATAAATTGTAAATTCCAGGACTCCTGCACCTCTTGGGCTTTAGGGGTGGGACAAAGACTGCCAAAAATTTACCAATTATTATGATTTGAAGGATTTCTTTAAGTTTGCTGATACTGTATAAAATCTAAATGCATACTTAGGAAAGTGAAAAAGGATGTACAAAAAATGACGAATTTCACAACCCAGGTTTTTGACTCTAGGATGGGTCCAAATTAGTCATATCTTTTAATGTTAATACATATATTATATGCACTTTTGAGGGCATTGTATTTGAAGTTTTTAAGAACACATCTTGTTTTATACTGTTGCTGAACATTAGAATTTAGCTTAGATATTCAGAACAAATTTTTTTTCTCTAGATTTTATAGCCCATGGGAGTAGTGATACTTTTTCACTAGTACTCAGGTGACCAATAATGCCTGTGGGCCTCTTGTTGTTTAAGTGTTGCTATTTTATTGAAAAGGGAAATACATCTTTTCTAGATGCAAAAAGGAAACGAAATAGAGAAGATTCCTGTACACCTCAATTCACAAAGGTAAATTAGTAACTGCAAGACTGTATAAAAAATTAAAGGTATTTTCGTTGAGGAAATCAGCCTCAAATTCCTGAAATTCTGCAGTTGCATTATACCCTTCTATACTTATCTCTCTCTCTCTCTCTCTCTCTCTCTCTCTCTCTCTCTCTCTCTCTCTCTCTCTCTCTATATATATATATATATATATACATATTGCATTTGTAATGTTTGCAAATTTTTCGTATCTGCAAAAAATGGACAACCTCAGAAAATACAAGTTATACAGTATTTCAGAGTGTTACAAAGGCCACTGACTACTAAAAAACCCACCATTATCGACACATTCATCTTGCTATTTTAGATAGCACACAAACACTTGATATTAATACTTTATTCCCTTTATCGTGTTTACAAATACATGGTATGTTGGTAGGGAATGATAGTTAAAACTTGTACTCTTTTGTTGAATTTATCAATGTTTATTCTCAGAAGACATCAGGTAATCATTCGAGAAATGAATGTAATTTTTGTTTGATGCGATATAAAGTAAGTTGGGGCAGTTTACGCATTATAAACCACAAAGCGGTTTATAAAATTGCGTAATCTGTCCAAACAGAGGGGCGTGGCAGTTGAGTCGCGCAGCCATGCCCCTCTGTACAATAAATTTCATAAAAACGAATGAAAGCACTGTAAATGTCATGAATATTCATAACATCATTGCAAAAATTGCACGCGATGTGACATCATAAGTGGTTGATAAAAAACTCGACGTGGAGATTGGTGACACTGAATTTTTAGAGTTTCAAAATGACTTGGATGACATTACGTTACCTCAAATATGCATAGTATTATGGATAATGAAAAAAGCACAGATGGGGGATTGGGCATGATAAGTACATGTATGTCACAGACTTTAGCTACATTTAACACATGCTTTTTGCAGTTGAGAATCATTACCATTGTAGTACAGAAGCTATTGATGTGTGAGTGGCGGATTGACACAAATTTACAAGGCATCACTGCATGGCATATATAGATAAGATTGAAAACATTCAAACCCTGCACAGAACATATTGAATTCAGAAATAATGCGAGTAAAACTCCAGATTTGGCACCCAAAATGGCTAATTATTTTGGCTAATATGTCCCCTCCCCCCTTTTTTCCCCAAAAATCCTTCATCCCCCACTGTTTGTCTTAATTGAACACATCAATTATGCTTAATTTATTTATATGTTGCATTTCTAATGTTTTCATCATTGATTAATGTTTTCTAGCTGTGTTCATAGTTTGGAAGTTATAGTATGGTTCCGTGGAAGTTATTGTACAGCTAAGCTCCGCCCCCTGGAAGTTTTGCCAAACTGGCTTTCTGTCTGATTTAAAGTATGGCTAAGATCAAAGGAAGAAGTACCGCACCATATGACACAAGTTTTCTTCTAGGTTTTACTATTCCTGTCTGTTTCATTACAATTTTAGTTCATATTTAAATGCAGAAATCAAGAAAGGAACTACCGGATGAGGAGGATGAATCAGATTCATCAGATGATGTTGTTGATCCAGAAACCATTAAAGAAATAAGCAGTGAGCTTGATTTTGATTCTAAACCTAAAAGTAAGCTATTTTTTTTAAGCGATTTTATTTGTACCATTTTGATTAGCTTACCTGAGCTATCAATAATAGTTCAAGTAAACTTTTCTAATTACCTGTTGTCCATAGTTCATATGTCTTAATAATTTGTACAAAGAGAGATTTGTCTGTAAGCTTTGCACATTCTCAAATTCTCCAAAACCAGTACTAGTTCAATTATGATTGGTACACTGCATCCTTGACCCATTGCTTGTCGTAAGAGCTAGGTGACTAAATGGGGCGGTCTTTTGGATGAGACCACAGAACCCAAGGTATTTAAGTATTTAAATGAAAAACAGATAACAATCAACAGTGGCCTAAATTATTGGACAGTTGCAGGTATAGGTATTGAAGCAGAACAATTTAAACGTGAAATATGTTTTAAGTAATATATTTATAAATATATTAAAAATCAGTGTGTTAGATATTTAACTGTATTTTAACGAAGAGTCCATGAATCAATGTGGCAACTCTGATTCTTATATGTAAATTATATAGAAAATACCATTTTAAGATCCACATTGTACATTTTGTTATTGGTATGCAAGCAATATTGTGTTGCTTGAAGCTATATTGTGAATTTCTACAAATGAAAATAATAATTGGATTGTTGTAAGAAACCGTCTTCTCCATAAGCAGGTCAGCGGCACACTTGGACAGAAGAAGAGGACAGAAATGTAACAGAGTTTTTTGCAGAGGAAATAAAAGATGTAACTCAAAAAGGAAATAAGGGATCACTAAACAGTAAGAGATTTTAGTTTAGTTTTTCACATATGAAAAAAGTTTTAATCATCTAAAGGAAATCTTAGCCATTTATTTTTTAATCAGTTTTGTTTTAAATTGTTAGACATAACATATGCCCAGATTGACCCTTACGGCACCACCACCCCACCCACCTGCCCACCCAATAAAAAAAACTTAAACAATTCTAAACATTTCAACTTCTGAATCAATGTTTTTCTTTAAATTTGTCAATATTGGTGTGTATCAAAAATCGAGAATTTTGAAAATAATTTTAGTTTTACAACCAGGATTTAAATAAAACTAATGCAGTTTCAAGGGGCATGGACAAGATTTGAGCTGGCAATTTTCAAATTTTGTTTTTCCATTTTTATTGTTTACAATGCTTAACTCAAATATTTCTAATAGTCAAACAAAATTTGAATATCAGTTGTTGAGTTACAAGTGAGATACAGCACTCAAAATTCTTTAATTGTTATGTAAACAATTGTTTGTGCCATGGTTTTGTTTACATATAAATTGCTTAATAGAAAATATCGTGTTTGAAACAAAGAGATATACCAAACACAAGAAACTATATAAATGTGTTCAAAATTGATTTTTTAATTGAAAAATGTACTATAAATGATACTTTTACTAATATATTTAATTTAATATGTAAACAAAAACATGGCACGAGCCTTGTTTACATAACAAAAAATTGTGAGCTCTGTATCTTCCATGTACCTCGACAACTAACATTCAAATCTTTACTGACCATTAGAAATACTTTAGTTAATTACCGTATATACTCGCCTATAAGTCGGATTTTTGGGAGTCAATTTTTGGTCCAAAACTCTATGTCCGACTTATAGGCGCGTCCTAAGAAGATTGGTATTTTTCTGGGCGGCGTAATGTAGTGGTTTTTTTTAAACAACTCCGACGATTATCATGGACTACCACACAAATGATTATTGTTCACAAATATCTAGACATATTGTATTGTTTATGTATTTTAAAGTACAAGTATTTACATATTTTTATCTAGTTAAAAATTATTTACATACCGGTAACTAATACTTCAATTCAACTAATCCATCGTTTATCGGTAAAATTGAATTACGAACCCGATTTAATATTGAAATATTCATATGTATAGCGGCTGAAATATATTTCATAAAATATTGAATATTGTTAACAGATAATTTAGATCATCATTCTTGACTCTTAAAAACTTTATTGTTGATACAATGAATTATACCGGAATCTCACAATAACAGTTTTCGCGAGGCGAATGCCACTAACTAAACACGGTGTCAGGTACTGGTAATTAGGAGACCATAATTGCTTAGGTACACAAGGGATCATTGCCCATAATAGATCAAGGGTTGCGTTTAAACCCCAAACAGATATGGCTTGGATATGGGGCACCTCATAATTATTAATATCTCAAAATATTTTTTTGAAACATACGTAAAATCACTAGAGCATTGACTTGAAATTGTCAACCGATTCTGACAAAAATTTGTACCGACTTATAAGCGGGTCAATGGCAAATTCCTACAAAATAACCTTTAAAAATACAACCGACTTATAGGCGGACCGACTTATAGGCGAGTATATACGGTAAGCATTCTAAAAATGAAAAATGAAAAAATAAAGTCAAAGTCTGAAAAATTTCAGCCCAAATCAGGTCCATGCCTCTTTAAAGATATATATGAATATGGAAGACTAGTTGTGACCTTAATGAAAAGTCAATTAAAAGACAGGCAGATATTTTAGTAATAATTAAACATAAAAAATTTCATTTCATATGCTTATAATTGAAATTTAAAGTTAAGATAACAGGTTGTTTATTATGACATTTCATATTTAGCTGGGAGTATTTCAGAGCAAGAACTAAATGCTTTTATTTTACAGTCAAAAATAAAATGAAGAGGTTTATTCAGCAATACCCAGAATTTCTGAAGGACTATGAAGTTTCTAAACGAAAATTCATGATAAGAGTGAAAATCTTAAACTGCAGAAGAAGGAAAAGGGAGGTGTTTTTCCACAATCTGGAGAATATTGCTCAGTAAAAAAAAAATACATGATGGAGTATATAACCATGAGGAAAAATGACAAAGTCAACACATATGAAGATGACTGGACATGCAGCAGTCTTTTCAGCTACACAAATGGGGTGTTGTTTGAGTGGTAGTACCTTTGTTCTAAGAAGCATATTGATACAAAGCAGCACACTTTTTATCTAACACACACTAGAAAACAACTACTCATTAAAATCATCACAAATATTCTTTATCGAAAAGATATTCATGGTGACAAAAATACCTTCTATTCTATATACCCAGCAAATCTTTCAACAACAGTCATCTTAGCTTCACATCTACATTTCTTCATCTATTGTCTTTGAGATTTGAAATCTGGGTGTAGGTGGAGTGGTAGTACCTTTGTTCTACACTGGTCCACACACCACACTCACATTTCAGACTCTTATCTAAGACACATCACATTTCTCACTAACAGCTTTTCAACAACACAACTCTTCAACTAATACTATATTATATAAATCATCACAATTTATGTACCCCGACCCTGCAAATAAAGTTAAAGGGGATATACTGGAATCACCTTGTCCGTCAGACATTCTGTCTATAGATATGATTGCCCAGATGATATCAGTAACACCAATGAACAGATTTGATTAAAACTTTATGTATATCTTATATGAATATTGAAGTTGCGCACCTGCTATTTTGAATGCGATTTTTTAATGTGAGGTCGATGGATGGCTGCAGTTTCATTTTGGTATATGTAGTTATCATCTTGAAAATGGTGAGCAGTTATAGGCCATACAAATTGTCAACTATTTGAATCATTAAACTCGTGCATGCCCCACAACTAGGATTCAAGCTTTATGGTGTCCAAATTGTTTTTTCAATCTCCAGGTTTTCTCCAGATTAGAATACCATACCAACTTCTACTTTACATTCATCACTAAAGACTAATTTTTTTTCAAATTGCAGTTACCGTTTTGTGTCTATGCAATTTACTAGGTATTTTTAAATATTCTCAATGCAAATTCCAAAGTCCTTTTTTACAACACACTTGTGATATCCTTCCTCATATATTTTTCTCAGGACATTTATTTGGACACAGGTCTAGTTCTTAACTTGCTAAAAATTGAAGAGATTTCCTGAGGTTGGCATTTTCCAACACCTCCAAGCCTTCATGAATCAGTACGCTAAGTAAGCAGAGATGGTCTTCCGCTTTGATCATGGTTGTATTCAGTTCCTCAATCTTTTAATTGATTTAGAACACCATAAATAGTGGGAAGGGAATGTCCCATATGCAATATCTGATCACTTTAATTTTGCTGTATTTAATTCAGCTATAACTGGCATTTTTCTCTGCCAATGTCAACTCTTAATTTCCATTTTGGAACTCAAAACAATCGATTATGAATAGCATAGCAGATGACTTGAAGTTTCTGGAAACCCAGATAAGTGAACTTAAAAATTTGCATCATAACTCTCACTTTGTGAATTAAGAGGGATAACTTATTTACAGAGAAAAACCATAACGAACTTGCAACTTTTAATGCATAAATGTAATGACAGCAGAAATTATCTTCACGACTATACTTAATTGCTTTCAAGAATCTTCACATCAAAAGGATATGTGTTTATTCTTCAATGAGCACAAATTCACTATTTCCCACCATCCAGTGTGCCCTGTAGGAGTATTTGTCCTGTTAGGACAGTTCTAGTTTCTATCTAAAACACAAGAAAAACATACAAGAAAAATACTTGTGTGTGATTTTATCCAAATCCCAACTTCTACATTTAGTAAGCATCACCCCCTCCCCCCAACCCCCCACCCCCATCTCCAAAAATCTTACAGAAAATACTACAATAACCATTTCCATTGCAACAGACTTTTTCAACACAGATAGCAACAATCTTTTCAGCTACAAATCTACATGACTTCCATCAGGTTTCTTAGAGGTTTGAAATTGGGGTGTAGGTAGAGTGTTTTTTCTACACTTGTCCACAAACCACACTCACATTTCAAACTCTTATAGATTTAAAACACATCACCACATGTCCTCACACAAACAGCACAATAAAAAGCAGTCTTTTCAGCAACACAACTTCCAAAACCATTATATATTCACCCAAAGCAAGACAACTTACATTTCCAACTCATATCGCAAACACATCACGTCTCCTCGCACAAATAGCACTATAATGACACCCTTATCAGCAACACATTTCTATCACCAGCAAAAAACCATGTGTGTCATTTTATTCAACACGCATCACAAAAAAATTTCACACAGAAGATCGATACTACAATAACCATTTCCTTAGCAACACTTTTTACACAGTAACAATCTTTTCAGCTACACATCTACATGACTTCCATAGAGTTTCTTAGAGGTTTGAAATCAGGGTGTAAGTGGAGTGGTAGTACCTTTGTTCTACACTGGTCCACACACCACACTCAGGCCATTTTTAAAAGAATGTTTGTTTCCCCTCCCCCGGGTCTGACTTTTGAAACAGACCAGGCAGGCAGGTGTGCTATGAAAAAGCAGCTCAGAGCACCGATAGTCATTTTCAATATTGTACATCAGAAGAAGAGTATGCCATGTATTGGTTGAGCTTGTTTTTATGTTGGTCACTGGATTGACATGTCTGCTGGCATTTATAATTCATATTCTTGGACATGTTAGTGTGAATGCACTTCGTGGATGCAATATTTTGGTTTACGTTATGAATACCTACTTCGACACATTACATCTTTTCAAAGAAAAGATTGAAAACAAAAACATTTATTCTTGACTTAATTAGTAGAAACAGATGTACATAATAACATATCAGAAATGTACTTATTAAAAAATAACTTATTTGTTCATGAAAACCTGGCTCGAAGTCAAGCTGTTTGTTAGCTTGGCCGACACAGTGACAGAGACCTCGTCTAACTTATCTATGTTGTGATCATCATTTGTGGTGAAATCATTCAGCACGTCGTTCCAGGAACAACTTTTAGAGTAACTGTAAAGTCAATTTACCACTATCGGACCACTTTTGATGTTTGTATTTTATTCTTACAGTAGACGACAAAGCAATCTTCATGTCACCCATCTTTGAGAGATAAATTCCGGCGACTTCCAAAAATAGCGAAAGTAAAATTTGGAATGGACACGATTTTTGTTCCAGAAATAAAAATAAAATGAGCGATTTTTTGGTAAAAAAAAAAATTGGATCCCGCCGGAGGAGGGGAAACAAACATTTTTATTTTTAGCCTCACATTTCAAACTCTTATAGATCTAAGACACATCACCACATCTCCTCACACCAACAGCACAATAAAAAGCAGTCTTTTCAACAACTCAACCATCCAAGTCATTTTATATTTACCCAAAGCAATACAACTTACATTTCCAACTCGTATTTAAAACACGTCACATCTCCTCACAAAAACAGCACAATAAAAACAGCCTTATCAGCAACACAACCACCAAGCAATTGACTTTTTTAAGATATTTAAAACGAATCGCCACATATCCTCACACAAACAGCACTATAACAACATTATCAGCAACACATTTCTATCAGTATCATCAACACATTTCTATCAGCAACACATTTCTATCACCAGCACATCTCTATCATCAGCACATCTCTATCACCAGCACATCTCTATCATCAGCACATCTCTATCACCAGCACATCTATCACCAGCACATCTCTATCATCAGCACATCTCTATCATCAGCACATCTCTATCATCAGCACATCTCAAACAAACAGCCCAACTTTTGATCTAACACACACACACACACACAAACCATGTGCGTGATTTTATTCAACACTCCTCACAAAAAAACTTTACATGGAAAATACTACAATAACCATATCCTTAACAACACAAACATAGCAACAATATTTTTAGCTACACATTTACATGTCTTCCATCAGGTTTCTTAAAGGTTTGAAATCTGCATGGGTGTAGGTGGAGTGGTAGTACCTTTGTTCTACACTGGTCCACACACCACACTCACAACCTCATAAAAGTATATATCCTTAGATTTATATACATTTACTTAAAGCAGTACAAGTTTTTTATCTAATACTGTAAAACACACAAGAAAAACCATATACAAGAAAATACTTTGAAGGAAAGGATCGCAAAAACTTCTGATACAAAAGGTACTACCCTTACTATCCCATATCTCCTCCCACAAGTAAAACTACATACATATCATGAGATGACCATATACTACAACCACAAGCAGCAAGACGATGACCACAGACTACAACCACAAGCAGCCAGAAGATGACCACAGACTACAACCACAAGCAGCCAGATGAAGACTGCAGACTACAACCACAAGCAGCCAGATGAT
Source organism: Ostrea edulis (assembly GCF_947568905.1). Lineage (NCBI taxonomy): Eukaryota > Metazoa > Mollusca > Bivalvia > Ostreida > Ostreidae > Ostrea > Ostrea edulis. Next base: position 48,565,364 of record NC_079171.1, read on the forward strand.
GACCACAGACTACAACCACAAGCAGCCAGATGATGACCACAGACTACAACCACAAGCAGCCAGATGATGACCACAGACTACAACCACAAGCAGTCAGGAGATGACCACAGACTACAACCACAAGCAGCCAGATGATGACCACAGACTACAACCACAAGCAGCCAGGAGATGACCACAGACTACAACCACAAGCAGCCAGACGATGACCACAGACTACAACCACAAACAGCCAGACGATGACCACAGACTACAACCACAAGCAGCCAGGAGATGACCACAGACTACAACCACAAGCAGCCAGACGATGACCACAGACTACAACCACAAGCAGCCAGACGATGACCCAGACTACAACCACAAGCAGCCAGACGATGACCACAGACTACAACCACAAGCAGCCAGGAGATGACCACAGACTACAACCACAAGCAGCCAGATGATGACCACAGACTACAACCGCAAGCAGCCAGATGATGACCACAGACTACAACTACAAGCAGCCAGATGATGACCACAGACTACAACCACAAGCAGCCAGACGATGACCCAGACTACAACCACAAGCAGCCAGATGATGACCACAGACTACAACCACAAGCAGCCAGGAGATGACCACAGACTACAACCACAAGCAGCCAGACGATGACCACAGACTACAACCACAAGCAGCCAGATGATGACCACAGACTACAACCACAAGCAGCCAGGAGATGACCACAGACTACAACCACAAGCAGCCAGGAGATGACCACAGACTACAACCACAAGCAGCCAGACGATGACCACAGACTACAACCACAAGCAGCCAGATGATGACCACAGACTACAACCACAAGCAGCCAGGAGATGACCACAGACTACAACCACAAGCAGCCAGATGATGACCACTGACTACAACCGCAAGCAGCCAGATGATGACCACAGACTACAACTACAAGCAGCCAGATGATGACCACAGACTACAACCACAAGCAGCCAGACGATGACCCAGACTACAACCACAAGCAGCCAGATGATGACCACAGACTACAACCACAAGCAGCCAGGAGATGACCACAGACTACAACCACAAGCAGCCAGACGATGACCACAGACTACAACCACAAGCAGCCAGATGATGACCACAGACTACAACCACAAGCAGCCAGACGATGACCACAGACTACAACCACAAGCAGCCAGATGATGACCACAGACTACAACCGCAAGCAACCAGATGATGACCACAGACTACAACTACAAGCAGCCAGATGATGACCACAGACTACAACCACAAGCAGCCAGGAGATGACCACAGACTACAACCACAAGCAGCCAGACGATGACCACAGACTACAACCACAAGCAGCCAGATGATGACCAAATACTACAACCACAAAGCAGTCAGGAGATGACCACAGACTACAACCACAAGCAGCCAGGAGATGACCACAGACTACAACCACAAGCAGCCAGATGATGACCACAGACTACAACCACAAGCAGCCAGACGATGACCACAGACTACAACCACAAGCAGTCAGGAGATGACCACAGACTACAACCACAAGCAGCCAGACGATGACCACAGACTACAACCACAAGCAGCCAGATGATGACCACAGACTACAACCACAAGCAGCCAGGAGATGACCACAGACTACAACCACAAGCAGCCAGATGATGACCACTGACTACAACCGCAAGCAGCCAGATGATGACCACAGACTACAACTACAAGCAGCCAGATGATGACCACAGACTACAACCACAAGCAGCCAGACGATGACCCAGACTACAACCACAAGCAGCCAGACGATGACCACAGACTACAACCACAAGCAGCCAGGAGATGACCACAGACTACAACCACAAGCAGCCAGACGATGACCACAGACTACAACCACAAGCAGCCAGATGATGACCACAGACTACAACCACAAGCAGCGAGGAGATGACCACAGACTACAACCACAAGCAGCCAGATGATGACCACAGACTACAACCGCAAGCAACCAGATGATGACCACAGACTACAACTACAAGCAGCCAGATGATGACCACAGACTACAACCACAAGCAGCCAGGAGATGACCACAGACTACAACCACAAGCAGCCAGACGATGACCACAGACTACAACCACAAGCAGCCAGATGATGACCAAATACTACAACCACAAAGCAGTCAGGAGATGACCACAGACTACAACCACAAGCAGCCAGGAGATGACCACAGACTACAACCACAAGCAGCCAGATGATGACCACAGACTACAACCACAAGCAGCCAGACGATGACCACAGACTACAACCACAAGCAGTCAGGAGATGACCACAGACTACAACCACAAGCAGCCAGACGATGACCACAGACTACAACCACAAGCAGCCAGGAGATGACCACAGACTACAACCACAAGCAGCCAGATGATGACCACTGACTACAACCGCAAGCAGCCAGATGATGACCACAGACTACAACTACAAGCAGCCAGATGATGACCACAGACTACAACCACAAGCAGCCAGACGATGACCCAGACTACAACCACAAGCAGCCAGATGATGACCACAGACTACAACCACAAGCAGCCAGGAGATGACCACAGACTACAACCACAAGCAGCCAGACGATGACCACAGACTACAACCACAAGCAGCCAGATGATGACCACAGACTACAACCACAAGCAGCGAGGAGATGACCACAGACTACAACCACAAGCAGCCAGATGATGACCACAGACTACAACCGCAAGCAACCAGATGATGACCACAGACTACAACTACAAGCAGCCAGATGATGACCACAGACTACAACCACAAGCAGCCAGGAGATGACCACAGACTACAACCACAAGCAGCCAGACGATGACCACAGACTACAACCACAAGCAGCCAGATGATGACCAAATACTACAACCACAAAGCAGTCAGGAGATGACCACAGACTACAACCACAAGCAGCCAGGAGATGACCACAGACTACAACCACAAGCAGCCAGATGATGACCACAGACTACAACCACAAGCAGCCAGACGATGACCACAGACTACAACCACAAGCAGTCAGGAGATGACCACAGACTACAACCACAAGCAGCCAGACGATGACCACAGACTACAACCACAAGCAGCCAGGAGATGACCACAGACTACAACCACAAGCAGCCAGACGATGACCACAGACTACAACCACAAGCAGCCAGACGATGACCACAGACTACAACCACAAGCAGCCAGACGATGACCACAGACTACAACCACAAGCAGCCAGACGATGACCACAGACTACAACCACAAGCAGCCAGACGATGACCCAGACTACAACCACAAGCAGCCAGACGATGACCACAGACTACAACCACAAGCAGCCAGGAGATGACCACAGACTACAACCACAAGCAGCCAGACGATGACCACAGACTACAACCACAAGCAGCCAGATGATGACCACAGACTACAACCACAAGCAGCCAGGAGATGACCACAGACTACAACCACAAGCAGCCAGATGATGACCACTGACTACAACCGCAAGCAGCCAGATGATGACCACAGACTACAACTACAAGCAGCCAGATGATGACCACAGACTACAACCACAAGCAGCCAGACGATGACCCAGACTACAACCACAAGCAGCCAGATGATGACCACACACTACAACCACAAGCAGCCAGGAGATGACCACAGACTACAACCACAAGCAGCCAGACGATGACCACAGACTACAACCACAAGCAGCCAGATGATGACCACAGACTACAACCACAAGCAGCCAGAAGATGACCACAGACTACAACCGCAAGCAGCCAGATGATGACCACAGACTACAACCGCAAGCAGCCAGATGATGACCACAGACTACAACTACAAGCAGCCAGATGATGACCACAGACTACAACCACAAGCAGCCAGGAGATGACCACAGACTACAACCACAAGCAGCCAGACGATGACCACAGACTACAACCACAAGCAGCGAGACGATGACCACAGACTACAACCACAAGCAGCCAGACGATGACCACAGACTACAACCACAAGCAGCCAGACGATGACCACAGACTACAACCACAAGCAGCCAGATGATGACCAAATACTACAACCACAAAGCAGTCAGGAGATGACCACAGACTACAACCACAAGCAGCCAGGAGATGACCACAGACTACAACCACAAGCAGCCAGACGATGACCACAGACTACAACCACAAGCAGCCAGACGATGACCACAGACTACGACCACAAGCAGCCAGGAGGTGACCACAGACTACAACCACAAGCAGCCAGACGATGACCACAGACTACAACCACAAGCAGCCAGACGATGACCCAGACTACAACCACAAGCAGCCAGACGATGACCACAGACTACAACCACAAGCAGCCAGATGATGACCACAGACTACAACCACAAGCAGCCAGACGATGACCACAGACTACAACCACAAGCAGCCAGACGATGACCACAGACTACAACCACAAGCAGTCAGGAGATGACCACAGACTACAACCACAAGCAGCCAGACGATGACCACAGACTACAACCACAAGCAGCCAGGAGATGACCACAGACTACAACCACAAGCAGCCAGACGATGACCACAGACTACAACCACAAGCAGCCAGACGATGACCACAGACTACAACCACAAGCAGCCAGACGATGACCACAGACTACAACCACAAGCAGCCAGACGATGACCACAGACTACAACCACAAGCAGCCAGACGATGACCCAGACTACAACCACAAGCAGCCAGACGATGACCACAGACTACAACCACAAGCAGCCAGGAGATGACCACAGACTACAACCACAAGCAGCCAGACGATGAC